>NC_136412.1:40042500-40060000 GCF_051521515.1 Lactuca serriola | reverse complement strand
CCCACTTACCCATAGGCACAGGCAATGGTTCTAAACTCCCGTACGGTTTCTGATGTTGTGTCTTGACTCTCGCACAAGTCACACACTCGGCCACATACTTTTCAACATCAAGCTTCATCGTCGGCCACCAGTAGTAGGGTTTCAGGTCCCAATACATTTTAGTGCTACCCGGATGAATTGAGTACATGGTTTTGTGGGCTTCTTCCATCAGAAGATCCCTAATTCCTCCTGACTTAGGTACCCAAATACGATCTTGGAATACCTTCAGTCCATGACCGTTTGTACCAAACACCAACGTTTTACCCAAACGTTCCTCCTTTCGGTCATTCTTTTCAGAAGCTTCCTCTTGAGCTTTCTTTATACTTTCCACAATGGTCAAGACAACTTCAATTCTCAATGCTCTTGGCCTTTTCCTTTCAAGATTGACTTTCCGACTGAGAGCATCAGCAACAACATTAGCTTTACCGGGGTGGTAACGTATCTCGCAGTCGTAGTCTTTAAGTAATTCTAGCCAGCGTCGTTGCCTCATATTCAATTCCTTCTGATTAAAGAGATATTAGAGACTCTTATGATCAATAAAAAGTTTGCACTTCATGCCATAGAGGTAATGCCTCCATATTTTCAGAGCAAAAACTACCGCTGCCAACTCCAAATCATGAGTCGGGTAATTCTTTTCATGCTCCTTCAGCTGTCGAGACGCATATGCTATCACCTTTTCTCTTTGGGTCAAAACACAACCCAATCCAACCCCAGACGCATTGCTATAAACAGCAAAGTCTTCAACTCCATCGGGTAGAGAAAGTATCGGTGCCTCTCATAGCTTCTTCTTTAGCTTCTCGAACGCTTCTTTATGCTTATCACTCCAAGCATAAGTAGCTCCTTTGTGGGTCAAAGCTGTTAATGGAGTAGCAATCGAAGAAAAGCCTTGGATAAACCTGCGGTAATATCCGGCTAATCCTAAAAGGCTTCGAATCTCCGTGGGACTTTTCGGTTGTTCCCACTTCATCACAGCTTCAATCTTCGCTGGATCAACCATTATCCCTTCTTGGTTGACCACGTGACCCAAGAATTGGACTTCACGAATCCAAAAATCACATTTGGAGAACTTTGCATACAACTTCTCCTTCTTTCAAACTTCTAACACTTCTCGCAAGTGTCTGCCATGCTCCTCCTGGCTTTTCGAGTAAATCAGAATGTCGTCTATGAACACTATCACGGATTTATCAAGGAAAGGATTACAAACGCTATTCATTAAATCCATGAACGCTGCCGGAGCATTGGTTAGTCCAAACGACATAACCAAGAACTCGTAGTGTCCATATCTAGTTCTGAATGCAGTCTTCTCGATATCTTGCTCTCTTACTTTTAGCTGATGATATCCTGACCTTAGATCGATCTTCGAGAAATAGCTCGAACCTTGCAATTGATCAAATAGGTCATCAATCCTCGGCAACGGATATCTATTCTTTATTGTTGCCTTGTTCAGCTCTCCGTAGTCGATGCACATTCTCATACTTCCATCTTTCTTCCTCACAAATAACACCGGAGCTCCCCAGGGCGATGAACTAGGTCTAATAAAACCTTTGTCCAATAACTCCTGAAGTTGCATCATCAGCTCCTTCATCTCCGTCGGTGCTAATCGATAAGGTGCTTTTGCTATTGGCGTGGTTCCTAGTAACAAGTCTATTTTGAACTCCACTTGTCTATCAGGTGGTAATCCAGGAAGATCCTCGAGAAATACTTCCGGATAATCACACACCACTGGAATACTCTGCATCACCTTCTTTTCTTTATTAGCATCAATCACGAATGCTAAATATGATGTACATCCCTTGGTCAAACACTTTCTGGCTTTCATTAGGGAAATGATTCCAGAATTCACTCGCCGTTTGTCCCCATACACCATAAACGAATCTTTCCCAGGCGGGTTTACTTTAACTATCTTCTTCTTGCATAAAATTTCGGCATCATTGGCGCTCAGCCAATCCATTCCCAAAACGATGTCGAAACCATTAAGATCGATGGGCAATAATTCCTCGTGGAACTTATTCCCATTAAGGTCGATTAAGATGTTTTTTATACGATGGCTAACAGGTACAAACTTTCCACTAGCTACTTCGATTAATAAGGCACTATCTAGTCTCTCAACAAGCAAAGCTAGCTTTCTACCAAACTCATGCGAAATAAAGGAGTAGTTGGCTCCAGAATCAAACAAATTTTGAGCAGGTAATTCGTTTACGAGAAAGGTACCTGAAGCGACATCAGCTTCATCTTTCGCGGCCTCAAGTGTCATCTAGAAGGCTCTCGCCTTCGGCTTTGGTGGAATGTTTGGCTTTGCTACCTCCTTCTTCTTCGGACAGTCTTTCAAAATATGCCCCTCTTCATTACAACCAAAACACATCCTTTTGTTGTTCAGACATTCATTGGCAAAATGTCCAACCTTTCCACACTTGTAGTAGGTTACATCCTCGCTACATTTCCCAAAGTGCTTTTTCTTACACTTATCACACCACTTTGCTTCGCCTCCTTTTCCTCCAAAATTTTTCGAATCAGATTTCGAAAATTTGCCTTTCTTACTGGAACCAGATGTTCCCTCAAACTTTCTTTTCTCACCAACCTCAACCTTGTCGGTGGTTCTCCCCTTAATCATGTTCTCAACAGACTTGGCAGCCCAGATAGCTGCCTCTAGAGTATGTGCCTGACGTACTGGCACCTCGTACTCCCATGGGAGTCCCTTCACATACCGATCCACCTTTGTCAGCTCGTCTGGGACGATACGCAAGGAAAACTCCATCTTATCGGTGAAGTTATTGGTGTATTCATCAACTGACATGCTTCCTTTCGTCAATGTCAGAAACTTCTTCTCCAATTCCAATAGATTTTGAGCTGAGCAGAACTTGCACTTGAACTGCGCCAAGAACTCTGCCCATGACAATTGCAGTGGCTCATTAGGGCTCAAAGTCTTCCCTAGAGTGTTCCACCAACGAACAGCTCCACCTCGGAATTGACGCACTGCATAGATAGTCTGCAACTTGCCTCTACAGCCACAAGTCATGAAGGCTAGCTCCATTTCGGAGATCCAATCCATAACCCCAATCAGATCCTCCTTTCCATTGAAGGTCGATGGTTTGCAAGTTAAAAATTCCTTGTACTTGCATCCCATTCCATCATTCCTTCCATCATGGTTATCTTGCCTAACTATCGGTGGGTTGGCTTGACCAACAGACCCACTAAAGTTTCCACCTTCCGAATGCCCTTCATTTAATTCAGGCTCTTCCACACGAATTGACAGTTCTTCACGATTCTGTTGAAGCAACCGTCTAGTTTCATCCATCTAACGATCCAACATCGCCTGAATCATCATTTGCACACCAGCCATGGTTATTGGCTCAGGTGCTACTGCTACGACAGGTATTTGTTCAATCACTGGTGGTTGATTCCTGTTTTCGTCAGCATTTCCAACTCCACTTCTTGTTCTCACCATTTTGATCTACACACCGAATAAGGTGAAATTAGATCCTCAATCACGATAGATATTCAAATCATCCTTATCACTCCGAAACGTTTACATGCTAGTTCTAATATCATAGACGCACGCTTAGAATCCTATAGACATAAGGTTTCTAGATCCGGTCGGCAACAGACCATAGATCCGAACAAATAATATCATATATGGCAACATATAACATTTAGCACATAAAGCATTTTAGGCAACTTTCCAAAAATAAACTAGTGCTCGTGTCTAAAACATAACAGACACGCATATCAAAACTTCACTTAGCATTCTAAGTTTAAGTCTAGAAATCCTACAAATTCCTAGTTCGCTTAAACTAATGCTCTGATACCAACTGTGACATCCCCAAAATCTCGGCCAGAAAAGACCGATTTTCATTTATGCTTTTAAAATAATTTCAGAGTAAATCTTTTTGATTTGAAAGAGTTGCGGAATTTGTTCCCAAAAACAAAACATGATAAAACAATGTTTACCAAAGCATTTCATAACAGAAATGTATTTTCATTATATAATCAAAACTCGGGGTGTGATGTTCCAATACAGACCAATAAGCATAAACGATAACATTACAAGTCATTCAACAAATATATACATATACAGACTTGTAAACAAAACAACTGATGGTTCATCCATCTCATGCCCTTGCGCCACTTCCTGTAATACAAATAAAACTGAGTGGGTCAGGCTTGGGAGCCTGGTGAGCATATAGGGTTTTCAACCCACAATAAATAATCATATTTAATTTTCACCAACCAACAATAACCCAATTACCCATTCCCGTTATTCTCACTTTATGTCCCTAATACAACTAACATAAGGGACCTAGTCTAAGAATATTTCATTGGGGCTACAACACATGCTTCGGGGGTACCTCAGCAATATAAGTCAAATAAGGCAACCATGAGGGGGATGGAGTACAGCGAATGAACACCCAAGTTCATTAACACCTACAGGTGGCGAACCTGCTAATGTTTCCACAAGACTATCTAGAAAAGTATGTGGTCGTCATCTAAACTCCGCTAGATGACTAGATCAAACAACAACGAGGCCTCTCATCTGTTTATTACACACCAACTATCTACCCATGTTCTACCCAACATATTAGTAGATAAAAATATACACTTTTATACATAGTTGAAAAACCTGTATAGCAAGCTTTAATCAAGACATATTTCACATAATAGATAAGGCACACACACACATAACACATATCTCATAGAGAATAAATCATATCTATGAGTTAGAAGAAAGTGAATACATATTCACACATATAAACAACAATATACTTAATACACTCAAACCATACTTGTATTATTATCGTGTTTATGAAAGGTAGTATACACTCACTTGATCAGAAGATGATCGGACAGCACTACGACTTGCAGAAGTAGTAATCCTCAGCAGATCTGGAAGATCTTCACAAAAAAATCGAACTTCTCGCGGGCAGAGCTTCGGCTCGGGAACCGCACTTCTTGGGATCTTTGGGATCTCGGGACTTGCTTTGGGGTTCGAGAATAATTCCGGGGCTTCGGGGTATTTCTGGCACGTAAATCGATGGAAAACGGGAGAGAGAAGAGAGAAAATAGCAAAAGAACTCGGCTGCATTCGCATCCTATTTATAGGAGGCTGGAGCCTCGGAGTACGCGGGGCGTACAGGTCCGAAATCGTCATGGCGTTCGTCATCCGAAGCCACTTGCTGCGAGGGTCATCATGCTTCGCTGTACGCGGGGCGTACTTCGGATCAGATCAGTGACTCCTTCGGATAATGCCGGATTTTCCATTTAAAATTAAATACAAAATATTTAATAAACTTCGGAAATTCATATCTTCTTCATATGAACTTCGTTTTCGACGTTCTTTATATCCACGCGAAGGTGAGACTACGCTCTACAACTTTCGTTTAGACTTCGTCGGCTAATTTTGACTTTATTTTTAATAGGCCGGGACAGAAAAACTTCGTTATAAATTCATAACTTCTTTGTTTGACGTCCGTTCTTGCCTAACTTTTTATCGCTTCGATACCAACAACGAGACCTTCGATCCTCGTTTAGATTGCTTCGGCTGAAAACCCCTCGATCTCAAATCGAGTATAACAGGTTGCATACTGCTAAGCCGAAACTTCGATAAATCATAACTTCGTCATACGAAGTCAGATTTGGGCGATCTATATATATTCGGAAACCTTGTTTCAACTACTACAACATTATCCAAAGATATCAAGTTTATTTTACACTTAAATTTTGACGCTTATTTTTATTCTTAATTAATCAAACCACATAATTAAGCAATTAAGCACAAAACATATAATACTCAAATAATACAATCTTATTATTTCAAAACGGGTTACAAAGGTTAACCTAGACCATTACATTGCTAAAAATGGCAAGCCCGGAAACACATGCGTTACAAAAGGAGAGGGAGACTGGGCGAGATCTACCAGAAGGGAATTCCCCATACAAATTGAGGCGCCTATCAAAAGGATACTCCGAAGGCTTTAGGATCGAGGTCTCATTAGCCGAAGAAGACACTGGCCAATCCACGTGGCCTGGTTGATGAACGTCAGCGACGGAGACATTGTAAATCCATGTGTTGCCCATTATAGGGCCATACTTGATAGAGAATATTTTGAACTCACAGTATTAGAAAGAAAGGGTCTATTGCAAGATAGGCTCTTCGATCTTATGTTTGGTGAGCAAAAGATTTATCGTATCATGGAACTTTCTCCACATACGAATATAAGGGTGGAGGCGTACGACTTCCTTGAGGGTAAGGTGGAGCCGGTGAGCTCTTTGCAACATTCCTTCCAACGAGATATCATGGACGGGAGTCTGAATTTCTTTATTCAGGATATAAACCAAAGCGGTATAAATTCATAAATATACCATGAATTCTACTCCCACTTTACCGATGAGGGATTCCGCCTCAAGTTCGGATTACCCCTACCTTAAAGGTCACGCTTTCTTTTTGGATCAGACCGCTCTTGGTCTTCGAACTAGTCATTAATGGTCGGCTTCATTGGTACCCTTTCGGTATGCGTTGCGAACACTTTCATTTTTAGCATCTTATCTTCTCTATAGAAGAAAAACTCGAACGGATAGAACAGATGGTCCAACTACAAAACTTTTTCTTTTTCATTACTTCCATGGTCGTGCCTCGTGGCACGGCAGCACCTGTACTATTGAAATGGTTTGTGAATAGAGATGTTCCCACAGGTGCCCCTTCTTCTAATGGTACTATAATTCCTATTCCTATCCATTCATTCCCTCTTTTGGTCTATCTACATTCCAGGAAATTCATACGCTCCACGGACGGAGCAGAAAGCGGAGTCTTGGTCAGAGCAAGCCGACCTATTCTATTACCAGACATAATTGGGGGAAGCTCATTCGAAACTAGAGCTATAAAGGCCTTATTTCGTTTCATTCCTGTTCTTCATTTCCTTCTTATCGAAAAAAGGGGGATTTCTCATATTTAGAAGCTTTCTGCGGTGTGCTCCGTTTACTATTCTTTCGTACTTTCTTCTCTTTACCATGCGATTGGTCAGCGAAGCGTGAGCGGGCGCGGAGAAGGAAAGGGCAAAGACCTCAGCCTAACGGGAATGAGCAAGGATGAAAAGAGAGGTCGTGATGATATCATCTACGTCCATACCGCTCCTTGTAAAGTCAATCCCGCATCCAACCAAGTCGTTGACCAGGGAACGAGATAATTCCCACTACCACTGGCAGGCCAGCCGGGCCGTGAGCACGGTGGGGACGGGCTTCCCAAAAAGCCAGCCCGGGCCGGGGTCAGTATAGAATGAAGGGGACGACCCTAATGTTGTGTTGCCAAAGCCAACTTCTTGGGTTTCGAGCGGTGAAAAGCAGACGTGGGGACTCGGGTCGGGGCGCCGCGTAACTAAGGGATTCCATTTGGGGCGAGACAAAAAGGGCGGGCACGGGCGGTCTGGTGTCCGAGCAGATTGGTCAGATGACGACTACTTCACTTATTAGATTAGTATTAGCCGCCTGTCTCGGAATAGAATGGGATGGAATAGAAAAAACGGGAAGCGCTATCGGTTCGGTTTTTTTGCGAGGGAGAAGCTTGAGAAGAAGGAAGCTTATCCCGCCCCGACCGTTAGCTGCTGGCTCTCTCTATCTCTCCTAAACTTCCCCCGGGTTTTGGCCCGAGTTGTATGAGGCAGAAACTCGTCCCACGTACGGTTCGGAGGCCGAGCCCTACCCCAGCAGTAAGGGTGCGGCTCTAAGATGACTAGCATGAATGAGCCAGCTTCAACACCACCTAGACTCTTAATCATAGACAGACTTGCAACCTCAACATAAAAGGATGAGACTGGTCTGTCTATTTGTATGTATTGGCTTAATTCACTCCTAACCTCCCGTAAAGAACACATAATGAAAACAACCTGCCTGGTAAGGCTGTACATGGGGAAGGGCTTTGATAAGAAAGAGTTTGGGGGTGTCCCGCTTAGTTAACAAACATCGAGTTTAAATTAAAGTCGAGGCAACATGGATACGAGACTCTTTAAGTGAAGTTTGGAAAAATTATGGTTTTCTATCTTCATATTTCAAAATGGGAGAATCACCAAGGCCTTTCAGGATTCGACGCGCCCCCAAGCTAGACGCTTCACCTACCTGGCCCCAGATAGAATGAGTTTTCCTCTCCCTAGTCTTACTAAGAGGTTGAATTGCTCTATAGGATAGTAGGAGAATGAATCACATTATTGCAATTTGGTTCGCTGAATCGCCCAACGAACAAATAACCTCCTTGCTTTCTTAAAAAAAAAAAGCAGACCCGCGCGAATCGCGTCTTCAATCTTGCATATAACTGACGCCAGCATCACCACTACGAAAACTCAATTTCCTTAGTCCTTTTTCTGTGAAACAAAGCCAAGCCTTTTCCACCTTCCATCCTGCATTTCCCTGCTTGAGACTCTTTTTCTTAGCCCAGTCATGAACCACCTGGTTGGAGCCATGGTCTACCCGACAATGCTTCATATCCTCCTTGCTCTTTGTCTAAGATTGGACTAAAGGTACCAAAGAAGGCAGACTTTTTTCTTGTTTTTCTTTTGTCTAAGAATCCCGTAGGTTGTACGCCAGCCATACGTAGCTGGAACTGTGATGGCCACAATGCTTAGCTATTGCCGATCCCCAAGACGCCTTTGGTTGAATGTTCACACCTGATCCACCGTCTGCACTTCCTACATTCACTCCCGGAAATTGAAACAGGAAAACAGGAATTGTAACCTCCCGCTCTGCTGTAGTCAGCCTCATGGTGTGCCTGACTGGCGAGTCTGCCGTCTCCATGGCTTTCCCTTTTTCGGGCTGCTCCTCAAGCCTGCGAGTGCCGATCTTCGCTTGGGCCAACTCCGAGGCTCTACCCTGGCTTTTCATTGGTTTCTCCCAGGGGCCTTTATCGTATCGCGCGCATCTTCCAGCAATCGGGGGAGGCCCCGAGTACATAGACGGGGCGGTCCTGGGGATGAAAGTACATTCCCTCGTGTTCTGGAACTCCTTTTCTTTGGTTGAACAAAGAAGGTTCAATCTTGTGAAACCGTAGCGTAGGCGAAACCTGGCATCCTGCCCAGAGTTTTAGCTTCTTCGGTCCTGGAAGGAAACCCTACTTTCCTTCCTTCCTTCCCCCAGCAGCTACAAGATCTAGCCTGATCAGATCTATATATCTCGTTAATGTCATAGTTGTTGGGTTTTGAGCATTCTAACACTCCTAAGTGTACATGCAACCCTAAATACCTTGGATCTATGTTTTCTCTATTATACATACAAATAAGAACTTCCAAGGTATTATCCTAATCTAGCATACAAACACAATGACTATAGCAAGATAGAATACATACCTCTTTGGAGAAGAAAGTCTTCATGAAGCTAGAGTGCCTAGTGCCCCAAGTGTGACACCTCAAATGGAATCACAATCATCAAAACACTTGGAATGACTTGAGAGAATTCTACACTTATCAAAATCGGCTAGCCCTCTCTAGAATAATACTAGTCTCCAATTTTGTCAAGAATAAGATCTTTATATAGTGTTACAATTAGGGTAAACCCTAATTGTCATGACTTTCCATTTCCTTGGATCCATGGATACAAATACACCATGGAGCATCCATGGACCATCCTATGGGTTTTAGCCCAACTTGATTATCCATGGAGCATTAGCCCACTATACAAGTATGGATGATTTACACAATCAACCCATATATTTAATTAGTCTTCTTTTGATCACTTAATTAATCCTAGATTACTTCTTGATCAATACTAATTAAATAATCTTATTATTCTTATTATTAATATACTAGAACTTATAATATATTAATAACCATAAGTGTCTTATTTCTCTCATCCAAGTGCATGATGGTATGCAACCCAAATGGACCATGCCGGGTCGGGTCAAGTCTTACCAATTATAGTTATGGACTTAGACATTAATCCAACAGTCTCCCACTTGGATAAGTCTAAAACTATTATTGTGTATGACTTCAGAAACCAACTGGCAATCGTAGCTCTCAAAAGCTTCCGTCGACCTCTGACCTTGTCGATGAACTCTGACCTTTGTCAGTGACTTGTCCATTAGATAAGGGATCATATATTCCTCCATTCTAGATATCATATGGACTGAGACATGGATTATAATCATTCTCTCTGTCCATTTGTTGTTTCCCGATTTCCGATTTATGACGACTGACTAATTGAACAAATCAAATCAGTCCTGGCCCGGCCGAGCACTTCCATTTGTCATCATCAAATCATCGAGGGGCCCACAGATATCACTTTTATCCCGAAGGTAAAAGGAATGGATAAACTTCGACTCATATGGCTTGCTCTACTACTTGTTGAATCATACACAAAGGCACGTTTTATAGCACAGAGTTACCAAATGCGTTTTCGTGCTATCAATGTACTATCAACTCATAGTAACAACTCATATCTCTAGGTTTGAAGAATATAAGATATTATCGTCTCATGATCACTCGTGATAAAATCCATGAAGTGATTCCAATGAGCGCGGGTTGAATCCAATACTCAGAACTTATGAGCACTCATGAGTGTTGTAGCCTTGTCCAACAGCTTAGACCTCTACAAGCCAACCCATGACAGTCTTAATTCATATCTACTTCCAAAATATGACCGACTGTGGATGGTTTGAATAACTTAGTCATTCCAGAAGAATAACCCAGTTTATTCGGGAAGTCAAAACATGCAAAGTGAAACACAACAATAATTGAATCCAATATGGTCTCAGAACTTATGAATATAAATAAAATACCTTTTATTTATTACCATATGATTACACATTATTCATTGTATACTGTTTCAGCTATCAACTTTAATCTTGAATTTAAAACAATAGTTGTCCCATGCTCCAAGCATGTACACTATGTTTTCTAAACACTAGTCATGCCATACACCAAGTATGAATACTATGTTTGTCTATGATCTTTACTTTATGAAGTAGATCAATTGAACATAACTTCAATGATTCTCTTTTCACACTCCCAAATCCTTACTGCAAATGCAAGAATTCCAAATTCATGCCATTTACTGAAATCTGTTAGATTCTAAACTTATATGCATTGATTCTCTTGTAATGATTATGCACAAAGTCATAAAGACTTGGCAACAATCATTACAGAGTATTCCAAAGGAGATCAACTCCTTGGAAATATCCTTCTTGCATTAAGTTTCCTTAATCTTACACAGATTGAAATTTCTAACTTTGAAACATTTCCAGATTCCATTCTGACTTATCACTTCTGAACAGGAGTTGCCTCCTTGCAGATTATGTCAATATGGTCCTTCCAGAATTATCACTATACTTCCAATTGTCCTTGAGCAACCAATCTTTGGTAAACCTTAGATTGTCCTCGACAATTGTTTAATCCTTTTAGTCATATCCAGTTCTAAACCTTTTCCCTTCTTAATGCCCCAGGCATTTGGAAAATTTTAGAACGGATGATTATAGCACATGTAATCGATCCTATATCCGAAGCATATGGGACACGATTCATGATGTCTCACATAAAGACTAAACCAGTCTTTTGCTATAACATTTCCATTTCAATTTGCCAAGTTCTCATAATTCAGATTATGAAAAGGGATGCCGTAATCATAATCGAATTTTAGAACGCAAATAATGGACCCATATACAGAATTTCCTTATGTTGAGCCATTCCAACATGAAATTCATATATATCCTTGACTAAATGATTAAAACCTCACGATCTAAGCTTATAGATTTCAGATGAAGTATAATTTCCTCTCCCTTAATTATAGCAAAACAACTTTTTCCCAATTGAAACTTTTGTTTTCTATAATTAACATTGCTAGCTTGCAATACTTATCATAATTATCATGCTCCCACTAACATGATGATTATTAGCATAACACTTATGCTCCCACTAGCTTTGACATGTACCCAGAAATTAGCTGGACTTCTAGAAATCAATACTTCATTGACTTTCTTACCAAAGTTCAGATTTCTGATGCTAGATTGTTTTGATAAAGCTGTATCAAAATCATACACCTTCTCTTAGATAGCACACTTGTGTATCTAAACAATTATGAAGAGGGATGCCGTAATCATAATGTTTAGACCTTTTTGCCACTTCTCACAAGTCCAGGTTAGTGTGCCGGTTAACCACACGCGCTCCACTAACGACTTTGAGAATGCAAATATCACAATTGCTATCTAGATAAAATCTACTTAGTGAAAGTGTTTCCTCACCATCATTTTCATGAATCGGAGAGAAACCTTATGACACTTAGATTTAATGGTGTATGTGTTCTTATCCATGTGAATTGTCAAAACCATAGCCACAAGACAAGGATAATGACAAATCCAAAACCATATGGATTGAACTCAATCTTAACTTCTTGCCACTTGGCAGCTCAAGGGCCTGCCATTGCTTCCAAGTTGTTATGCAACACATTGAGAACTCTAAGAACTCATATGCAAAGTCAACTTTAACTGGAATGGGCACAGAATATGTCAACACGATAGGTTATAAACCTCAAGTCGTGTGCTAGTGAAGAACTTCAGGTTTTATTCTTGATTAGTTCTTGAGACTTTCAAGACCTTTAAGACTCCCACTGTCCTCTTGACCTATAAGACTCCCTTGTCAAACATCCAAGAGATAGTGCGGATTCTAATCAAGAAAAACACTTCACACAATTGGCCTAAGTTGGTCTTAGTTTTATCCAAAACATCACAACTTACCAATTTCAAATGTACAAGAGTAGAAAACTTTTACTCTTACATTTGACAAGTGTTTTAAACCTTCTTTAAGACATGTCACTCAAATTACAATCTTGGAGTATGACTCTAAGACTTGTATTGGAACGAAGTATGACTCATCTTCTTGATTTAACCATTTCAACAATTCAAGATCCCTCTTCTTAGTCATAAGAATGCACTAAGATTTCCTTAGAGAACTAATTGTGCTATGGTTTCTTGATCATTAAGATGATCACAAAACGGATACTAAAGTACTCTCCCATCTTTTCAGATTTGAGAAACTTTTATCCTTCTGCCTAAATTGATTCTTCTTATTCGCTCTGCCATACATTGGAACCTTTTTCCAATGTCTCAGAGTTACACTTAAGCTTGTAAGTATAATCATATTTACTGAGCTTTAGTAAACTATGACGAATAGTCTTACCAATCTTTTGTGGTGGACTAAATCAGTGCACAAAACTATGTACTCGATCCTTTAGTCCTTTACTTGACTCACACATCCATGTGAACAAGTAATTAGTCTTAATTTTTCCAAAACTTGAAAGTTCTCATTCATCATGCTATACAACTTGCATGATTCCAAGTTCCGGTCCAATTGAAACTTGGGTGATGAGAATCTTTCCTTATTTGGTAAATTTAGACATTACCACAAATGAAAGAATCAATTTCATATTTCCACTCTTGCTCTTAATGGAATTATATAAGCAACAATTTTTCCTCAAATGCCATTGTAAGGATATTTTAAAATAAATAAAATCAAAAATTTTTCTTTTATTTTAAAACTTTGCGGAAAAACTATCCTTACAATCCATATGAAAACTTGTTGTTATCTATTCCTAAGCAATATATCATAACTCCTAGGAAGTAGCTCAAGAATCCGATTTTTCAAACTATGCGATAGAAATCCATCTACGCCATCAGATTCAGCATATTCTTTCTTTAAGTTTCTTCACTTTTCTTTTGATTCTTAAAACATCACCATGTGACCCAGTCACATCATGTATCAAGAATCTCAGAATAGAAACTTAACAGAGTTAGATAGTGGAATTTACCTGAAGTAGAGTCAAACTTATTGACTTTAACATCCTTAGGTAAATTTGGCAGCTTCGCAACCAATGCCCCTTCCTTTGGCAATATACACATATGGACCTTTTGATAATGGTACACGAGACTATCACAGACTTAGCTTTTCTCTTTACCATTTGGTCAACCGAGTTGACTATGGCCGATCCCTTTCCATTGGGAAGAGAATGCTTTTCTGGATGTCCAATGTCATCTTTGTCAATGTCCATAAAGTTTTAAGGAAGTTGATCTTAACAAATAGATAAGATCATTAAGGGTCTTGTCATAGTCTGTTTCATAGGTTTACATTTTCTAACTCGGAATGAATTGGAAGTGCGAGATGCACTAATCGGAAAGAGACTCTCTCTTGACCTGACTTTCCCTATTGGCTTTGACTGCGGTAAGTAATTCATTCAAACCGATTCCATTTATGGAGGGTGGGAAAACTCTTTCTTTTATTAGGATGAAAGGTTTAGCCGCCTGACTCACTCTGGATAGAAAGATTGAGGGGGTCAGACACAGTGGAGACGGCACGTTGAATATGGGATTGAGACTACGACTGGAATGGAATTGCTCCGTTGATAGATCCAGATTCGCATCCGTCCATCTAGGATATTTCTTCATGCCGGGTCGTGAGCTATGTGGAGCGATCAAAAAAATGGGATCTATTGGGCTTTCACCTGCACTGCCTTCGCCTAGGACATTAGAAAGGGCTTGCTGCTGGTTCGGAACTCCCCTATCTATTTGAATTGATTTACAGCGCCTATTTTCAAGCGTAATTGCTTCTCTTAACTTGTAAGAGGGTCTCTCCTGTCCGGCTCGATACGAACAAGGTAGGCTGGTAGGCTTCTATCCGACTATTAGTACATGCAGTTCTCCCCTTAGCCTTAGGGCAGGTAGGAAAGAAATTAACAGCTTCTAAAGTAAAGAGGACGACTTAAGACAGCAAGAACGGGCAAAAGAAGTAAGTCACTTGCAAGCCCGAAAAGAAATCCATGAATGTGTCCCGACCAAACAACGAAGAAGCGCTAGCAGATGAGATTGGACCTATATAGACTAGGGGAAAGACAGTCTTGGGGGTCCCCAAAATAGAGTGAGAACTAGCCCTTTGAGGAGCTCTCTAAGCTGTCTAGCTCTCTATTAGCATATGCAGAGGGAAACCAGGTTCAATAGCCGGATAGAGTAAGAAAACAACTAAATAGAAATGAGTACTTGCTACGAGAGTAAAGAGTTTCAAGAAAAAATATCCTTAATGCGACTACGGGAAGGCTGTTCTTGCTACATTTCACTGGGGAAGACAGAAGGAATTGAGTCCTTTCACATTATCACGGAAAAAGGGGATTGCCTATTAGTCAATTTTGACTAGAAAAAGACCCAGAACCCCATACCCTCTCATTCACTTACTATAGGCCGACGAGCGTAGATTCATCTTACTTTTTATAAATGGAAAAAGAGACATAAGTCACGCATTCGAGCAAGAGCCTTTGCCTTTCTTCGCTATGTAAATAGAGGGCCGGAGGAAGAAGTGCCAGAACCTCAACAAAAGAATTAAGGTGATAGAGTCTTACAGGAGACGCTAGGCTTCAGAATTGAATGGAATGATTCCTCTCCCTTGGTTGCCTTCACTGCCCGTGAATCCCTTCTCTTTTTCTATTCCAGTAGTCTTATGCGGTCTGGTCTGTCCATTAGTTTCTTAACTCATAGTAGTTAGGAGGTTGTTGTCCTAATGAGCATAGCGGAGTGCTCCCTATCCTATTACTCATCTATAGGGCTATCACCCTAGCTTTCCCTGTCTCTGCCTTTACTTCCTAGTACTGAGTTTTTCTTCTTGACTATTGCAGGTTTGACACTATTCAATACTAAATATCTACTCGTGGAGGGAGGGGAGGCAATAGATTCATCTTAGGCGGTAAGCGAAGGAACTGTAGGGCTTAGGGCAACATCAGATTTTTCTTCAATAGGCTCTAGGGGAGGTGAGAAGAGAGCCAATAACTATTATAGAAGGACTTAACAATTCATGGCATGAATTAGAGTTGTAGGAAGAAAGATATGAAATGCTAGAAAGATGGAATTTATGAATGAGCTCTTTCGTCTAAGCCTAGAACTAGGCAAGAGCAAGGAATGGAATTTAAGTGAGTGAAAACCGGAAGAATGGGACAAAGGTCAGTTCTATAAGGCAAGAAAGCAAGATCAGAAGAAGGAGCAATGCAGAATAACTAAGCATGACAAGGGGAGGATAGCTAGACTTTCAAAGACAGTAGCAATGGCAAGGAGACTAATCCCGATATTCTTTCCCGGAGGATTCTATTGATCCAAGACCTGTATGTAGACCTGGGCCTCCCCCGCTTTCAGTTAAGGCCAGAAATAATTATCTTCCCTTTATCTTCTGTCAGTCTTTGAAGTTTCCTTTCTTTGAAAACCAAGGATGAAGCTAGAATGTGGAGTATGGCCTTATCATGCTTCCCAATTCCACTAGCATAAATGAGTTTATTCAACTCCTGAGAGATTCTAGAGTTCCTGAGCTACCCCAATTTGATGAGAATGAGGGAAGAAGTCCTCAGCTATTCCTTTGGCCTATAATAAGAAAGGTCCATCAAGACTCAGAAATTACCCTCGATCTTTTCAATCCCTCTAGTAGAGAATTCTTAGCCTTCATCTTAGAAACTGAGCTCTCACAAAGCAAGTCATTACTTATTGTTTACAAACACTTTCTATTTGACTTAGCCTACTTCTTTCTCATTAGATCAATTAGGCAGGGGAAGACTCTGTGTACTAATTTTATCTTCTTTCTTCTTCTTTGAAATCCCTTGCCACTTCCCTTCTTTGCTAGCACGTACCTGTCTTTGCTTTGCACAAGAGATCCCCCTACTCTTCACACCCCTCTACTCCTGATCTTGCTTATGCATTACTTGGGAAGGATTGCCCTCTCCCTTTGTTGGGGGCTTTGGCTACCCTACCTTATTCCCTTCACAAGCCAAGGACAAGATGAATCTATTGCCCTGCCTCCAAGAGAAGAAATGGCACTAATCGATTCAATAGAAGGCATTAAGCAGACAGAGCGAGAAGAGAGGGTATCCTTTATCCTGTTGCAGCTTTCATGAAGGCTTTCATTGAAGAATTGAAAGAATCTACCCAGTCTAAGGCTGAAAGGGGGGGGGGGGGGGCTAAATGCGGAGACAAGGCAACTGAGGATAGTGACTTTCTCCTGTAATGAATAGAATAGGCCCGAGAGTTATGAAATGAGAGAGTTTCCTATTCCATATTCCGGTTGACCAATTCACGCAGTATCCAATCCAGAATATAGGCTTGGTTTTTCCCTCTCCCGATAGTACATTTATGCTCCTAAATCACTGAATTCAAACTCTCTATCGGATGAAAGGGAGCGAGCGATTAAACTCCTATAATGTTGGGTCTTAGAGCCAGTAGCGCAGTACAAGCGAATGGAGTGGAATCTACCATTAAAGAAAGATATTTACTTAACCCAGGCCTTCAGATTGCACTTCCTGCTTAAAGAGGATAGGAAGAAGTTTAAGGTTGAGAAAGAAGGATCAGATGTGTACGAACATAATGAACCCCAGATAGAGAAAGCGGACCAAGGGGAGATTCCCCTTTCGATTGGAGTTCTACGGTGGGAAAGAAAGTAAGGAGTTAGAGCTCGAAAGTAAGAACTAGCTTATAGGA
>NC_136412.1:39977500-40037500 GCF_051521515.1 Lactuca serriola | reverse complement strand
TCTCCAAGCCACTTCTTATATGCTTTGATTTGATTCTAAAGAAGTTCGCTTTCTCTGCTCTTCAAAAAACACAAATATAGGGTCTTTACTTTAATTCATCATTGGACTGGTTTTCAGTTCAAGAGTCCCCTATTGTGTATTTTGATGCCCCTATCATCAAAGGCAGAAGAAAAACATCATATTTGAATGATTTAGTAATGAACATCAGAAAAAGGATTGACAGATGGAAGACCAGGTTTCTCTCTTTTGGTTGTAAGCTCACTCTCTTAAAATCAGTCCTTTCCCTATTCCTATACATACCTTGGTAGTACGGTCTCCCCCAGATTTCTAAGATGAAAAGTGTTATGGCTAATTTATTATGGGATTCCAATGGTGAGCATAGGCACCACTGTATTGCTTGGGACAACATTTGTAAATCCATGAAGGAGGGTGGGTTGGTAATTAGACAGGAAATTGCATGCCAAACTTGCAGGGGCTTATGTTGTTGGTCAGTTTCTCTGGGGCAAGTTTATGAGATCTAAATAGGGTCATCCATTGGATGTGATGTCTAAGCCTATTTCTTTCTGATTTAAGCTCTCATGTTTGGAGGAATGTTTTCCCTCATGTTAGTACCATTCTGAGCAACTCTCATTGGGTGGTAGGTGCTGGTAACATCAGCTTTAGCATGGCTAACTGGGGTGCTAGTGCTTTTTCTGTGCAGAATGTGGATCTTAAGACTCCTTTTAGAGAAGTTATTCACTCTGCTGATTTTTCTACCTTAGTTCTGCCTAGCTTATCCATAGAGGCTCAATCTATTTTGTAAGATATCTCTCTAGATTCTGACATCCCAGATAGACTAGTTTGGCATCATTCCCCTTCAGGTCTTTTCTCCTCTGCTTCCTATTGGCATTTTTCTAGAATTCATGGCCAGAAAAGTCCTTGTTGGTCTCTATTATGGAATCAGTGGCTTCCTCCTAAGATGGGTTTATTCTCTTCTTCTGGAGATTCCTCAGGAATGCTCTTCCTATGGATGACAGGCTCAGATACATGGGCTTTCAAATGCCTTATAAATTGAATTTCTGCATTAGAAGTCAATAGGATTCATTACTTCATTTGTTTTGTCAAGGTGAAACTGCCTCTCAGGTTTGGTATTATTTGAAAGGTGTTCTTAATGTTAGTTTTGTTCAAGATACTATGTCTGCTTTCACTAAGACCTGGTTGCAAGGCAGTTCTATCAAATCTAAAATGGGATTTTTAGGGTAGTTTTATCTTCTCTGGTTGCTGGGAGATTTGGCTTGCCAGAAATGCATCTGTTCATGATTCAGTTGCTATGTCTTCTTCATCTATTATCAATAAAGTCAAGCACTGGTGTAAGGATTTATTGCATTGCAGCTTGATTATCCCACTCATTCTTCTGGTTTTCATGATTCTATTTGTTTCCAAGTAATGCATATCCTTATGGTCTCCCCTAAGATTCCTAAAGGAAAATGGATCAAATGGGCTCCTCCTCCTTTTGGTATTTTGAAGTAGAACACAGATGGTTCTTCAAGGAATGGCATGGCAGCAGGTGGTGGCATTATTAGGGACTATAAGGGCTCCGCTTTGGTTACTTTTTCTACCTTTTATGGCCCAGGTACCAGCACATTTGCAGAAGCCAGAGCTCCCCTTTTTGGTCTGATGCTTTGTTAGAGATTAGGCTACTCCAAAGTAGCAGTGGAGAGTGAGAAAAAATCATTTTTGATAGCATCTGTGGAGGTGCAGTCCCTTGGACAGTCCCTTATATGATCAGATCTTTAAAACCTTTCTTACTTCCTTCCATGTCCATCTCTCATATCTACAGGGAAGGGAATCAAAGTGCAGACACTTTAGCTACCCATGGCCACTTCCATCATGAACATTTTGAATTTCTTTCTTTTCTAATGGCTCTCTTCCTACTGCCTCTCTTGCCTAAAGACGTCAGTCCACTGCATGTCTGTCTTCCAGTTCCTTGACTCCCAAACCTTGGGTCATTGATTCTGCCCCTGCTTAGGTTAGCTGTGCTTCCTTAAATATCGGGTTGCCAAGGGTTGTTTCCGGAGGAAATGGGATTAGAACCCATGATTTAGCAGTTCGTTGAGCAATCGTGGCGGACAAACACAAACATCAAGAAAAGTCTTGGCTCGCTCTCATTGGGAGGTTGTTCAACCAGACTGACGAAGTTGAGTATTGACACAAACAATAAGAGGACGAGCTTCCCTTCTACTACCGAAAAGAGTAGTTTACCACCGCCTAGATATTCCACTCACTCTATCCTCTTTGATCCTATTCCAAGGCAATGGATCCTATTTCACTATCCTTGTCTTGAAGGCGATTCGGTAGCACTGAATTACTATAATAAGGTAAAAGATCAAAGAATTCTCTTCGATCGATCCTATTCTTAGTCTTCGTACTAAGCCCTACCCTAATCAAGCTTGCTTTCAGCCGAGATCTCCCTTCAGTAGTTTCCCTCCTCGCCCCATTCATTAGAAAGTTGACTTACACGCCTTACTTGATAGGAGGCTTCAGGGAAAGAGATCCGAGAGTTTTGACAGTAGTGGGAAGAGTTTGAAGACTTTCCGCTCATCTCCCGCCTTCGACTTGAAAACGAGAGGCTTTTTGCTCCTCTCCTGCTTGGAAGCTCTCTTTTAGTCGGAGAAGTGCTACTTGTCGACCGTTAGGGAGACTACCGTTGACCGACCTGAGGAGGGAGACTACCGCCCCTAAGGGGCTTGTTGCTAGAGGCATCCCCTCAAATGAGATTTCTAAACTCTACAACCGCTCCAGTTTGAGCAATAAGAGCCCGCCTTCCAGGTCCTATATTCTAGTTACTAGCTTCAAAGGAACTACTAAAAGAAGGAGTCAAAGCATCGGATAGTGCTACCTACGAGTGAGTCACCCGCCTGGTTACCTGTCCTTATGAAGGAAGGTGCGCATGAAAGTCTTTACGGAAGACCATCAAATTACTGATTAGGAAGGTCTCTAAGGAATGAACTTCTATTACAGGGATTCTTTTATTAAGACCTTTCGGAAAGATAGCCCTATTGAATGAAGGTTGAACACCAACCCGCCTGGAAAGCTAAGAGTCGGAAAAGACCTAGTTGTCGAGGAATGAAAGAAGTCGCTTTCTAGGAGAAGGAGTACGAGGAAGTCAACTCACAGGCAAGCAACCAACAGGCTAAGAGCTATCTCCCAACCTCTCCCTTATTGACAAAATGAGAGGGATTTCAGGAGATTAGCATATAAGAATTCCTGCCCTAGAAGATCGTATTTCTGAGTTCAGCACCGTCTTTAGGCATTTTAGTTCTCAGGATCTTACGAAGAAAGGCTAAAGATCGTACTGAACACAACCCTATGATATGAGTGAAGGCGAGCCAGGAAAGCACCCTGAACTCATAGGGTGAAGGTGAGGAAGCTTTCAAAATTTCAGGGGCTCCTCTAAAATAGAGTTTTGACTAGGTAGATTTGCCCTTCTACGCCGTTTTAGGTGAGTTCGGACTCAATCATTGACCGGAGATTGGGGCAGAGCGGATGGAAACTAGCTGACTTCTTCCTGTCACTCGTACAGATCTGATTGAAGATATTGCATTAGAAAGGGATACAAAGTAACTTCCAAAGATTGAAAGAGAGGCAATCCCAGTTCGATACTGGTCTTGTTGCACTTCTTCGAGTTAATGATGGATAGCCCGCTAGGGACTGCTTGGCTTGTTAGCGAGAAAGCGCAAAAAAGAATGCCATTTCTTGATCGAGAAAATAGGCTCAAGTACATTAGTCCGTCACTGCCATTTTGACTAGGTGGACTTTGCCTTCTAGTTGACTTCTTTCTGCGGGATACCCTAGTCAGAGCAGTGAAACCTTTAAGGCAAGAGATGCGGGCAAGTCATTCGCTAGAACTCCCAGATGCTAATAACTCTCTAGAAGGGGTAGAAAGCCTGTTCTTTTGGTACAAATCCTCTTTCTTGAATGAAACTAGCTAGCTATCTTTGAAGTCAAGTACTTAGCCGGAAAGGCAAGTCTATCGCGGGCACTACATGACTTATTTCGGTATTGCATATAAGTACAAGTTTAGACGTGCCCATCTAGACAAGTGAAACGGGCTAACCCATAAGAGAGAAGAGCTTGCCCTCCTTCCAAGCCCTAAAAACTTTGCTTCCTAAGCATACTGATAAAGAATTAGCAGAGTCGTCTCCCTCCTCCTAAAAGAGAGAAGCGGGCTAACCCAAGAGAGAGACCAGCCATAATTGCTCTTCAGGTTAGTTAATGGCTTTCAAGGGCTGAGGGGCATTATCCACTCTCCTGCTCGTACCTCGCTAACAACCGTCAACAACCAGTGTGGCAACAACTCCTAAATCAATAGGGCCATAAAGACTAGTCCTACTTGCCCTAGAGATTAGTTAATAGCTTCAAAGACCGGCAGGAAGTCATACAACCTAGCTCTCCTTACTTGATAGGGGGTCGGATAGAGGGTCTAGTAAACTAGCTGAGTCATTCGAGAGGCTTCAAACTTGGCTAAGCCTTCACATAAGCGGGACTGCTTGCATGTCCATCATTAGATTTGCGGGGTAGTGGAGGGAGTGCTTCCTCTCCTTAACAGTCGAGCTCTTTCTTTCCTCTCAAGGAGCATGAGCGGAAAGGAACGGTATCAAGTCTATTAGTCGGAGAGGTCGTACCGTCGAGCGAGTTGCAGAGCACGACTAAAGCCGACCTGAGGGAGGCCTACAACCATCGGTCTAGAAAGCTAGTAACTCGGATCTAGGACTAGGAAAGGAAGGCAACTACCTGAGTTCAGGGTCTGTTGCTTTAGAAGTTCTATATTGAAGTTTCGTAGTGAGATATTTCAGTTAGGTAGTGCTCCTTCTCGAATACCAGACTGAGAGTGGGAGATTTCCATCCTTTCAATCTTGGCTAAGAGGACTATTCAAATCCTGGTGAAGTAAAGGACTATGAGAATTCTTAAGTCGATGCGGATATATGGCCATTTTGATGCGGGAATTGTGCAAAATGAGACTTTCAGGGAGATAAGGCAGGGAAGCCATTAATGGTATTTCATTCGAAGTGATGTATTTCAAGGTGGAGAGTTAGGGAATTCAATCTTGGTATTGAAAGTGCGAAATCGTATTGCCGAAGTGGGCTATTTGGATAGGAATGAAATAGGTTTTAGAAGGTACAAGTATTGAAAGAAATCCTATTTACAATGAGTTCTCAATCGCAAGGTCCTACCCGAGTTACAGAAAGTTGCTGTCGGCAAAGAAGTCTTACCAAGGATAGCCACGACTTTCATTGAAAAAGGATAGGCCACTCACTGAGTGCCCTAATCAATGAGGATAGGTTTCGATGTGGGGTATTTGCTATATGGTATGGTACAAAGTCAGTTTGTAATTATTCGTGTGGGGAATGAACGCAAACCGCTTCAAGGCAATGGGCTATCTCCCAACTTTCACTTTAGGAATGCCTTTAAGGCTAGCTCTCTCCTTTGGTACTCAATTGGGTATATTCCGTAGTGAGATAAGGAATTCAATCGTATATGGTATTGTACAAATACAGTATGGCAGGATTGACTAGCGGGATGGTTTCAAAAGAAGGATTTCTTGCGGTATCGGTATTCAATAGGGAACTTAAGGGATAGGAATGTACTTTGAGTTCTCAATTCTATTTCATTAGAAAGTGAGGAATTCAATCGGTATGGTCGAAGGCAATCAACTACCTGACTTCTGTAGATTCGTAGTGAGATTGACTGAATTCAGTTTGACTGAGAGTGAGCAAAAGCATCTTGTCAATTGAAACTGCGATTAGTAAATTGATTTCCAGAATTTAGTTGGACTTAGAGTCCGATGCCTATCTTGTAAGTCTTTACAGAATGGACTTTGACTTTTGAAAGTGTGGAATTTGGCAGGATTGAAGGTATTAGGTAAAAATCCACTTTCTTGAATGAAGTGGACTGGGAAGCGAATGCGAATAGGATAGGTTTGCGAAAGACCGACGTCTTGACTTCTGCCTGTGCCTCTCGCTTTCATTCACAGGTTAGCCGAAGTCCTTTGAAGGTCTACTTGCATGGAGATAATGATTCGATCTTCCCTGCCTTCCTTCGTAGTGCTTGCGAGATGTACTCTTTCATCGGAGGGTGCTATTTCACCCATTGGTCTTGAGAAATCCTACTTCACCTACCTTTGGAACTCAGATCTCAAGAGAAGTCTTGACTGGACTACCGGACTCCCGGTTAGTGCTGCTAGACCTCTAAGCAAGTGTTGCTAGACTTTCCTGGCTGTTGTGGCTGCTCTTACAACTGCTAGGCAAGTTACATGAGTGAGGACGAACGAATGGAACGAATACGGTGAGATACGATTTAGAATCTCTTGCAGTTAGGCAAGTGGAGGACAGTGATCTTCCAAATGATCACTGGCCGAAACGATCTATGGTAGCTATTAACTAGTGCCATGGAGTCAGTCGGTCTAAACTCTATAGCTCAACAGTCTAGTGCAACTAATGTACGAAGGAAGCAAGAAGTCAGCTAAAAAGTATGAGAATCTCCACTGTTCAATCAACAACAACAGGGAGGGATGCCCCCGAGGGCATCCCGATCGATTCAATCAACAAAGCAAGTGTTGTGAGCCCACCGGCGAGTGAGGGCTAAACGGTATTTATAGATTGAAACTAGAAAACCTTAATTCCTGAATTAGCCTCATGAACAAGCCAGTCTCAGCTTTCCTGTTCAACTTTCTAGTGCGTCTATCTAAGGATAGATCTCGGTATCTACGGAGAGGAAAAGAATGAATCCTACTAATGCGTCAAAATCTAAAAAAACATTTATCTGTATTCCCCTTTATTTATAGGTCTCGTGTTCCCCCTATTGAACGAAATGCAAAAACCACATACCCACAAACTTGTCAGTAAACAATTCTATGTTCAATTTGACTATAAACAATTCTATGTTCAATTTGACTACAAATAATTCTATGTTCCACTTGACTCCTACCCATACCGTGTTCAATTTGTACAGTTCCCATACCGTGTTCCATTGTACAACTACCAATTCAATCTTGAGATATAGTAAGAATAGCAGACGGTATACTAGTCACGACTCTTCTTTTCTACGAACAAGTCAGTACTCGCAGTATTGGGAGAACATGCGTCAAAGAAGGTCGTTTTCTTTTCCGTCCTCGCAATATTGTACGAATTTATCCCTGTACCGAAAAAAGTCTTTATTTCACGCTGGAGCATTTGTAAGCGACGGGATCTTAGCAGCTTCTTCCCGAGTTGCATTAGCTAAAGTGGATCTACGATCACGGGAACTAATCAATCGGTCTGTTCTACCCCATAAGCATCTGGATGGTCTACGATCAGTGCTATTCGTACACCCTATGCCTGATTTCGCAACTTCAACCCTTTCCCGATGTAACTGCGCCTTATTGGCTTCTTTTCAGGCTTGAACAAGCAAGTACGCAAACAGCCTTCGGTTCCTAACAAGTTAAGCACCTACCCTGCTGGCCTGGGGAACTACGAACTACTAGTTTAGCCTATCTGGCCTAACTGGCTTGTTAAAACAACCTGATCGGGACCTCTACCACTCTTGTAGATCACTGAACTATGTGCCTATATTCACTTTTTGATCAGCCATTGCTCCCCGTTCACTTAGCCTACGAACTCTGGCTCACATCCAGCTTGGATCACTTCTGGCTCACTTAGCCCTAGCTCGAAACAGCCAACTCACTTCGCCTACACAACGAAGAGAAGTGGTTTACTTGCTTAGCTCGAACATGCCAACAACATTCCGTTCACTTATGCAAGATTCACTCGTTTACTTGTTAGCTAGTGCTATTCCACATCTTAGCTTTCAGGGAAGCCCATGAAGCGGTTCTGAAAGAACGTAGTGGTGAATGAAGTTGACTTTGACATATAGCATTTCTCCTTCTCTTAGCTGAAGGCTTATCCATGAATCCAGACTTGAAGAACTTGAGGGCATAGGATTCAATCCAGCCACAGGTTCTCCCTATGGCTACCTTGTTGCGAACGAAAGACCGGATCTCTATTCTTCCAGCAATCTTCTTTTGATGATAAAAAAGAAAGAAGAGAAAGAACTGGGAGTTGGCGCCTACATAACAGCTTGCTTGCTTACCAAGCCATCCTGGCAAGCTCCTCTAGTTCGATTATGATTCTTAACTTGACCTATTGTAAAAACAACTCACTATCCAAATGAAAGACGATCGATTATCTACCGAAGAAGATAGAGAGTCCCACATACGAGAAAAGGTCACAAATAGAGTTGAACCAAGTAATATTGCAAAGGCATAATGATAGTAGGGTCAGCATATCCCCGCCCTTCGAACCGGACGTGAGGGTCTCCCCTCATCCGGCTCTCTGCAGGGGAATCTCCACTCACTGCTTCCCCTAATATCCTCCCTTTACCACATCATGGGGGTTTACAGGAGATCCTAGAGGCTCGCTCAGAAAGGCTGCTATACCATACCTTTTGACTTAACTCTACTCTAGTAGTCACTAGACTCACTATAGTAGTCCGTCCGACTGCTCTTGCTGAAATCATTACTCTTCATTCTCCCGTGCTCTAGCAATTGCGCTCCCTAGACCACTACCATGTAGTTAGGTAGGGACAGTCAATCTGGGAATCTAGGAATGAATGGGGATCCCTATCAATATCAAAATGAAGAAAATAGAATGAAATAGATTACCTTTCTCTCACTCAATATATGTATCTGGTCTGATACGGTACAGTACCATACGAGACAATGGAATGCAATGGGATAGATGGTAGAGGGCTGCCTACACCCAAAAGCGATGATTCACTTGTCCCCTTGTCCATAGGCACCTCGTGGCATACAACCGAAACGACTCCCGCTAGATAGCCGCCCCTTTCTCTCTTTTTACAGCCTCGTGGACGGACGAAAGAAGGTTAGTTACAAAACGGGGCAGTGAAGGCTCGCGAAATAAACAACAAGCAAGAGCTTCTCAGCCCCCTATTCTCTTAGTCAAGCGCTAGCACGCCCCTCTCTCTAAAGGGGCGTAAGCACTTTACTCGCTAGGGGATGGGATTCATTCACTTGCATTCCTCCTAGCAATACAAAAAGCTCCGGTCTTAGCGCCCCTATTACTGCTGTGCAGCCTTTCCTCGGGTTCGTAGAGTCGGGTTTCCCGTTTACCCACAACGGAGGAGCCGCCCCCACCAAGCAGGCGGCCACGGGTCATAACGCACTCTTCGCACAACGAATCCACTTTGAAATTGACTTATTCGCTCGGCCAATCGTCGGAATGTGTACAAGATACCATAAGGGCCCAATATCTCAATAACACCTTTGTCTAAAGCTTCGAATGAACATCCGAAACGCAGGAACGATCTGACTAGAAAGTCATTAAAAACTTGATCGAAGAACCAGCGATTACAAAAAGTACTAGTTTGAAAGGCTCGTTGGAATTGATCCGCTACTGGATTTACATTATACGCAACAGAAGCACCTGAAGTACTAAACGGAATAGGTATTAGTTTGGTAATGGTTGGAGCAGGAAACTTGGATTCGACAAGAATCTCATTTTTTGGTAGTACGAAGGGGGAATTAGCCCAAAAATTGGATAGGGGTCAAGACGCTGTCGGGCGCTGGCGGCTGACTCAAGTGCCCCCCCGAACCGCACGAAATGGTCGCCTATTACACGACTCACTAACTCTGCCTGGAGTGGTGGTACCTATTATTCGTCGGCGGGGGCGGTCCGGTGATACGTAGATGACATTTGGCTGGTACAACCACTCGATTGTCCACTTCTAATAAACGTAATTGTGCCAATTCCAGTTTTGAACTACCGCAGACTTGTTTCATAGTTTTCAACTGAGCGGAAGACCCAACACCACTGAAAGATACGCCGACGTTAATTAAACTAGGATTCTAATTTGGTAATGGGCGGTTCATTTTAGGATCGCAACTTCCTGCGCAGTCCGTGACAGTAGTGATATCCTAATTAGGCTACCTCTCCCACTCATCAAGGAAGAACATTAGAAAGGTAAACTATTACCAAGAGAGACCGGGGAACGCTCTGCCCCTTCACTTGCAAAAGGATCCGTTACCGGAGTGTTGCGCTTCTCAGGGCCGTCTGAGTCAGAGCAACCCCGCCGGGGCGATCCAGTTACCCGGTTCACTATTATTCTAAAACCATTGAATCATACTAGCTTCGTTATAGACTTGATACTGAACTGTTCACCATCCGAACATTCCCTAGCTGGAAACACAACTTTGACCACCCAAAAAAAAGATCTCAATTGATTAGGTAGGGACAGGATTCAAACCTGTAGTCTTCAGATCATGAGCCTGATGAGTTGACCATTCCTCCACCCCTCTTGATGAATTCCCATTCAAAAAAGGTCAATTAGCTAAGATCGATCATAAGGTGTGTTAAGCATATAGTCATTGTGGTTACAGATGGGTTAAGTTTACGATTAGACTAAGAACCTTCTCCGTCTAAGAAAGCTGCTTCACTTCTCCCCCCTGTCATGTATTGGCTCTCTCTCTTTCCGCTGATAGAGGAGTTAGCTAGTTTGTATTCCTCTATCTTCATCTCTAATACTAATAGGCGACAATCACCAACTTCATCACTGCCTTCTTGTGACACATCGATTGTGTTCCCACCCAGTTCACTATTTCAGAGCTCTATCCCTTTCTGGGTCTAGTTTTCCTCTCACCCGGAAGGTGGCTAACTCCTTGGTCTTACGAGCCGCTTACGCTAACTCAAGCAGGTACCAGGAGGGACATCTTAGGCAGTAGAATCGAGCGGTGCCGTTCATTGACCACATACGAGTTTATGAATAAATGAAATGGCCTCATCTATTGTAGCGATACGAACTATGAAGCAATAGTAAAAGAAGCAATCATCTCCGGGGAGTAAGATGATAGTCTATACAGGTTGTTGGAGGCCTCTAAATAGAACGGGTCCAAGCTTGATTGATTGATTCTTTTCAAAGAAGCTCCTGTAACAAATCTAAGCATTAGCATTTTCACAATTCTAATGGAAACACAATTCATTGGATTCAAGCCCTTCTTGAAAGAAGTCCTCTAACTAGATCAGCAAAGTAGGTAGCATCACTCAATTGATTCTATAACTCACCATAGCAAGGTAAGCAGCTCTGTCTGAGTCGTTACTAACAACCGAGAAGCCAGTCTCTCAGCTGATAGCTCATCGGATCATGCAGCTCCTGATCAGGTCATAGAAAGAAGGAAGTCCAAACTCAAAGCAAGTGTCTGAGCCAGCTGTCCTTAGTAGATTGCAAGTCGGATAAGGAAGTCTGGTCTAGCTCTCGAAAGTGGAAGGTAGAAAAAGGATAGCTGAAAGTGGGGAAAGTAGGGCTACTCACATATATTTACAACCAAAAATCCTATCTTGAAAATGACATCTTCGTGAAATAGAGAAAGCCGCCCCGTCTCCAACTAAGGTCTTCTCGCCCGCTGCCAGGAAGATTCGATCCCAACGACCGCCTCACAAGACCTCTATACTTTTTTCTTGCCTCTCCTTATTTTCATTTCAGGAAATCGACTTCTTTACTAGAGAGAACTCGATTTGAAGCTTTCATTCCTGTTCGGGTGCTTTGCTTTCTCTTAATTTAGCTATTGAGCAAAAAGAGTTCGCTACCTTTCTGCGTCAATCTTGTTTTCATGGGGTTCGTATGCTGCAAGAAAGGAGAGAGAGGCAGGCTATCTCTTTTTTGAAGTCAGTGCTTGTATTTGGTCATCCAGTTCTTCCGGGAGGAAAGGGGCATTCTTCACTCCTTCGCGACACATCTACGTACTACACAAGGGGTGGACTAAGGGCCCATTGGTTCTACCTTCTTTTCTTTGTCGGCGACAAGGGATCTCTCAACCCCCGTTAAGCATCCATAGCTAAATGGTTCGACATTTGAAGTTCTTTCCAAATGGTTCAACATTTGAAGTTCTTTCCTTGGTCTTCATTCAGTGAAAGGAGTGAAGCTTTCCGCAACTGGAAAGTAGAGACCCACGAAGGCGAGATGATCCCAAAGTGAGAATGAAGCTAGAGCCATTACTTGACAAAGAACGTGAGAGGATTGAACACACCTTCCCCGGATCGGGTGGATACACTTTTTGACCCTTCCCAGGATTGAACTACGGGATCGATCTCTTATTTACCAAGATATGAAAGCCACGAGCCACTTTCTTTTGATGTGCTGTCATGATCACATTCTCAGTTTCGTACGAGATTCCTAGTTTAGCTTACGGGGTCAAAGTCTTCTTTGGACTTTTCCAATTCTACTTCTTTTTCATCAATCGGGGAGAGAGGGAGCTGCTTCGAGGAGGCGACACCCACTAGTTTTGTCCGGATCAAACTCTCCCCAAAGCAGGTAGGTGAGAAGGGCTCGGCTCCATGCAGGTCTTTCACCAACGGCTGGCACTAAATTAGCGCGATGCGAAAGAGTCCGGGCTTAGTCGGCGGGGATAAGATTCTATTCTCGGAGTCAGAACTACTCCTATGCAAGGCTGTCGTCTCATGCTACTAGGGCGGCTCCCTTCTCTTTAATCAATTAGGGGTGGTAGGCGCTTGTAAAGAAGATCGTTTCTATTACTACACAAGTCGATAAGTCCGAACTCTAACAACTTCAAGGACTAGGAAGGCCCCTTTTTACTGATCCGGATTTCCCTTTCATATAGGTGCTCCAGAAAGAAGATTGGATTCGAAAAGAGTCTCAGCGAGAATAGGAAGCTTTAGCATCAAGCACATCATCATACCGACAGTCATCCGAACGCGAGTCTCCCATTTGAATTACCTGAGCAAGCTCTCCTCTTCCACGTTGCTGGAAAGGGCTTAGCCGCCTTTGGACAAGGACCCTTGGACCATCTACCCGGCCTCTCTATCCAGCTTTTTTCCTTCAACGACTCTAAGAAATAATGGTCTCGAACATAGGGGAATTAAGATGAAAGCTCCGGTCCTTGAATGAACGACTTAGCCCCTTGCACACTAAGGTGCCTTAGCCTATCCATACACAGCCACACGCAAAGGGGAGCGCCTGCCCAACTATCCGATCTTGTTTTCCCTTTCCGGGTAGTTCTTCTCATTGACAAGAATAGGTATCGTCCATAACCAAAGAAATTCTTTTTCAAAGGAGGTAATTCGTTCGCTCCAAACACGACTTGCTTGTAATTTATCCTTCAATCCCAAAAAAGCAAGAATGAATGACCAAACCCGACCCAATTTCCTTATTTTCTTATCCCCGCCAGGCGCTGTTAAGCCCTTCACCTCCTTCTGATGATCATTCCACTTCTTCGCCGCGGGAACATCTCTCTACATAAAAGAGGGAACGAAGGCCCCGACCAATCATCGTGAAGAGAACCAATAAGAGCCAAAGGAGGTGATGTAAAGACCTTCTCTCTGGCCCCCTTTTCTTGCAGCTTTCGGACTTGGCCGATCATGAAGAAGATCATCCTCGCTCGGTTATGGGTAGATAAATAAAGGAAAAAGCCTTCTCTGGAGCATGCTCATGACAAGATCCCGAACTCCTACTTTGAAGGTTGGCAGCTGCAAGACCCAAGTCAATGTCTTAAGCCGGGCCTTCGACGGCCGCATGGAAGAAAGAAAGTAGTTTTGTTCTAAAGTCAAGATTTTTAAACTATAGATGACCATCTTCGCGAGAAAGGTCTCGATCCCTTCCCACCTTAGATCGAGCTGGCATGGCAGCCGGGGCTTCTTCCCTGGAAATCATTCCCATCCAGCTGGACTTTGAAAGTCGATCTAGCGGTGCCTTTCCCTATCTCCTTCTTTTTGATAGTCGTAAGCTAGAGCCCCTATGGTATGGTGGCATCAAAAGCTAACCATTAGGTTCGTATTGCCAATTTGAGTACTTTTTCCACTAAGCGAGAAGGGCCCTCAATCGAACGAGCACAAATCACTCCTTTTCTCAAGTGGGAAAGACGCTTTGATATGGATGGATCTACTACGCAAGTAGCATACTCGGATCAAGCAACATCTCATTTGGTTCAAAGCGAGTCCAGGAATATCTGACAGGTTGGGCGGACGGTCTCTCAAGCGATTCTTCCAATCTTTTGCGTCTTGTGGTGAAGGGAAGCCCAGTTATTAGTAGCAAAAAGAGAAAGATGAAGGGCTTCGCTCCTAGGTTGATGGATCAAGAAATGTATGAAAGGTTGGAAGATCCTGCCCAGGGGGAGAAGTCTCAATGGGATGCATTTGCAGAGAGAAAGAGAGATGTCGCTGCTACCAAAGGTGCACCCCGACAAAGCTACACTGCCTGAGGAATCATCCCATTTTCTCATATGAAGTCTATCAGCGGTGCTATTTACTATTCTTTCTAGTTCTGACTTGGGAAGCTGATCTCGATCTCAAGAGAAACGTGACGATCCTTCAAAAGGAGAAGGATCGGACAAAAGAAGGTGGTGACGACGGCCTAGGTGGATAAGATGGGATTTTGACCTCCACACCTGGACGGAGTGGTGACTTTGAGAGGTAGAGAGATTTTAAGCCTAAGCAGAGATCTTTCTTCAAATTCTTGGTCTTGCAGGTTGGTGACCGATCAATCAGTCTCTACGACCGGATCTAGTCTGAGAGACGAGCTAGCTTTCTTTCGGGTGTGAGTGGAGCAGAATGAGTGTGAATTAAGGGTGTGATTGCTTTGATGGAAAGAGTAGCACTCCCAATAAATCGATATCCGGGGGAAAGAAATCCATATCCCTCTAATAGTAGCAGACTGCGAAGTTGAAAATCGAAGGGGAACCAGAAATCTTGATCCATGGTCCCCCGGCTTGAATTTGAAGCAGACGTCCAGAGGTGCCTTTCTTGATGGAATGAAAGAAATGCCGACCTATAATTCCTGGTCATGAAGCGGAAAAGAAGAAGTAGCATGGAAAGGAGGTGCGCTGGAAGTGGAAAGATTTTTTATTTCAAAATTTCGTATTAAGATGGATTTGATTTCAAGCCTTCTCTTTTCTTTGCTTTACATAATTTATCTTTATATCTATAAGTGAAGACTGAATTTAGGATTTGGTAATTATTGATGGAATTCCTTCCTTCTTTCTTGAAGTGACATAATTTTTTATTTATTTTAGGAATTTCTTTCAGATATGACGGAATTGATATCGCCGTGAAATCTTTTTTTTATTGCTTTCTTCTTACTCCTTACATATAATTCACTCGCTGGGTTCGGCTGTCAGTTTCAAACCTTGAACCAGAATTGATCGATAGAAGTGCTTAAGATGGAGGTGGAAGCATGATTTCAGAGTTAGCATCGAAGGATGAAAAAAGACCCTCGGTTGAAGTCCCATCAAATCCAAAGGGCACATGTAGCCATGCCATGAAATACAAAGGGCTAGCCAACAAATGATAAGAAGGGCACGCACGTGAAGCAAGGGGATTGAGGGCAGCCGTCCGGCGATTGAGGACCACACATATCAAAGATAAAGAATATGAAAACTGAAACTATTTAAGTAGAACTTGGATATACTGACCGGGAGGCCGAGTTGAAAGTAAGGCTTTAAGCGAATTAAGATAGACAATACAATAGATGCTATCTAACTAAGATTTTCAGTCTTAAGCTAATCAGTATTGGTAAGACGGGTACGTAGACGCACAAGAGAGGTTTTCTAGTCTTTTAATTGAATATAGGGGGCAGGGGAATCTAGTAAATGGGCTAGAGTTTTTCGGTCAGTGACGAGCGTTTGGTTTGAGGCCCTACATCGACTAGGCCTCCCGCTGACTGAGGGAAGTGATCTGTCTTAAACAAGAAGATTTTCTGGGTGAACAATGAGATGGCATGTGAATGAGTGATATGGGGTGAAGGAATCAATTCTTGTACGTATGATATGGGGTCGGTACGATACACATATGGTGAACAGTCAAAGTGCGGGATGGGGTCTAGTTAAATACGATATGGGGAGATATGGGATATAGCTAATGTCGATAAGGAAGGGAGGGAAGGAGCTCTTGCCTTCAACTAAGAGCAGAACGTTCCTTCCGCAACGCAAGGCCTATTTGCTTTCGTAGCAGCCAAGGATGAGTTCGATCCATTAGGTTCTTCTATTTGTTCAGAAAAGAAACGAGAGACAAGAAAACATCTTTGATTATGATTAAAAGGAACAATCTAAAATAGACCAAGATCTATCTAATTTCGGGTCATTTCTTGGTGAACATGATCTGCCATAATCTCTTCGATCCCTTCATTTATGTGCCAGAAAAAAGAGAGATTTGGTAGGAAAGTGGAAGATACTTTTTTATATGATAATCAAAGGGAGTGGGAAAGTTGCAGTAATTCTTTGGAAAAGCCCACTTCTCTTTGTCTTCGAGCTTGAATTCTCCAATCCACTGATTCGTTCCTTCATATACCTCCCCACCAATAGATAGAGACAAATGGGAATAACCGAACCACGTCTACAAAATGCTAGTACCATGCAGCTACTTCAAAGCCAACGTGATGCTCCTTGGTCAGATGACCAAGATATTGGCGAATTCCACATATGATCGAGAAAATAGTACCTATAATCACATGAAAACCATGAAAGCCATTTGCTAAGAAAAAGGTAGAACCATAAATACTATCTGAAATTGTGGGGGGTGCTTGATAATATTCCATTCCTTGAAAGGCGGTGAATACTAGAGCCAGTGTAACGACAGCTACTAAAGCGTAAACTGCTCGTTTTTCCTTCCCCGCGAGTATAGCATGATGAGCCCAAGTTACGACAGCTCCGGATAAAAGGGGAATAAGAGTATTAAGAAAAGGGATTTCCGGAGGATCTAAAACCGCAATCCCTTTTGGGGGCCAAATACCTCCTATCTCTACCATAGGTGCCAAAGAAGAATGAGAAGAAGCCTGAAAAAGAGCAAAAAGGAACATAACCTCCAAAACGATAAACAGAATAAACCCATATCGAGGTCCTAATTGTACGACTTTGGTATGATGTCCTTCCAACGTGGATTCACGTAGAACATCGCGCCACCATACGAACATGGTATATAGGATAAAGATTAGGCCCAAATTGAGAAGTGTTGCACCCCCTTGAAATGAATGCATGTACATCACACCTCCTACGGTGGTTGCCAAAGCTCCGAGTGAACCCGAAATAGGCCATGGACTTGGATCTACCAAATGATAAGAGTGCCTCTGAGATTCAATCATAAACAAATTTGCCTCGGTTGCATGTAAATCTCCCCATTCACCCCCGCCCCCTAAAGTGGTAAAGAAGGCTCTTTGGGGTCTCTCTTTCTATCTGACAGGACAAACAAATAGGAAGGGATGGTTCTTTCATTGCAAGAAGTCTAACTAGAAAAGGATATCCCTATTACTTTGAGAAGAGAATTGTTGGTTTGACCGACGAACTACGTGGGAAAATGGATCTTCTTTCTTTTCAGAAAGCATTTTTTGAAAGTAACAATTCCATTCAGTTCGGTTTCGGAAAACTTTCCGCCGGGGCCTAACATCAAAGGCGCAGGTTGATCTCTATGGTTGAGGCTGTAATTCATTTGTACACGTAGGAAGGGCTTACTCTACTAGAGGCTCGGCTTGGTCTCGCTCCCTTCCCGTACTATTCCTCCCCACTAAAAAAAGAGAGATTGAGAATCTCGAGAACCTTTCTGAACGTCTGTCTTCGCGGGGCGATTTGAAAAGGAGAAGGTAGTCTTAGTGGGCTTTTGTGGAGCATGAAAAATTGTTGGAATTCTATGAAAGAGTCTCGGGAGCCAGGATGCATGCCAGTTTCATACGACCAGGTGGAGTGGCACAAGATCTGCCTCTTGGCTTATGTCAAGATATTGATTCCTCCACACAACAATTTGGTTCTCGTATCGACGAATTAGAAGAGATGTCAACCGGCAACCATATCTATAAACAACGATTAGTGGATATTGGTACTGTCACTCCACGCAAGCAAAGGATTGGGGATTCAGTGGTGTAATGTTAAGAGGTCGTGCGACATGAAGACATTGATAGGAATATGGGGGAAGTTACCATCAGGCAACAACGGTTCTGCCTGACCCTACTTAAGCATGCATATTATGTCAGTGAAGACTTGGTGTGAAGCCTTGGAGCTTACGTTAGAAGAGCAAAAGGCCGGGGGCTAGGGTGAACTGAGGGGGACAGCGTAAGTGAGCGAATGTGTGTAAGCGTAGTCAAACATAACTGTTCTAGGAGGGGTGGGCCGCCCACCATCGAATGGTGTTGGTCCTACGGACTGTGAACGGATTCGCCTCTGGCCTATGGGCATGTCGGAACCACATGAGTTCACCGGGGTGGAGCACGGTCCGCCAAAATCGGCATAGGTTAGGTGCTATTGATGGAACATGGTAAGCCTATCTTTCTCCATATGGACGTGTTGCGGGCACATAGAGATGTGGGTAGAGGAAGCCTCAAAAAGCAAAGGCCGAGCTGTAGGTCACGTGACCTGCACCGAGTTGGTGGCTGATTGGGCTTTTGATTTGATCAAAGCAGAGAAGCTCACCTTCTTGTTATCCAAAAACAAAAGTTGGTCGAATCGGTCGGGCCCCTGCCCCGGAACGCCGAATGAAATAGGTGGTCGGGTTCTTTTTCTACGACCCTTTTTGTATGGTAGGCCTGGCCCCAGGACACCTATCCCTTTAGGAGCGGGATCCGCCCAAGAACGACCTTTCGGTGGTACGGAAGGCACGGACTCCGCAAACGTCCCTAGCCCCTTTACTAATAAGGAAAAGAAAGCCTCAACCAGAACCACATTCCTTTTGCGTGCAGATGTAGCTAAGTGTCTGACTCTATTGGTCATAGTTTCCTGCTGTTGCGGCCGGTGCTCGTTTGCGTACACGTGAACCAACCCAACAAACAAGGAAAAGATGCCTCTCGGGGCATCTGAGAATGATTCGAGCCATATGAAGGGAAACTCTCACGTACAGTTTCTTTTTTTTTTTTTTTGGGGGGGGGGGGAAGGAGCCCGACAGGGTCCCCCCACTGACTTGGCCCGAGCCTAAGTGAAGGTGAAGTGGTGGGCCTACCCATCCCAACTAGGGGTGTGCTGGGATTCACAAAGAGCAGCACCTTACGATGTTCATGACCAATCGAATCCTGACGTACCAGTAGGTACCAGAGGATATCGCTATGATCGTTACTGTATTCGTGTCGAAGAGATGCAACAAAGTGTTCGGATCATTGTGTAATATCCTAATCAAATGCCTAGTGGAATGATCAAAGCCGATGATCATAAGCTATGTCCTCCATCACGATCTCGAATGAAACTATCCATGGAATTGTGCGCCGTGTGAAACATAGGTCGCAAACCGAAGAAGGTAGTCTCAGTGGGCTTTTGAGGAGCGGGAAAAATTGTTGGAATTCTATGAAAGAGTCTCGGGAGCCAGGATGCATGCCAGTTTCATACGAGAATCAAAAGGTACAACGGCCCGAGCGACCAGACTTAACATAAATGTAGCCACTGGAGCCATTCTAAAAAGGGAGAAATTTACACTACTTGGTGAAATAGGTTCTTTTATAATCAATTTAAAACCATCTGCTAGAGGTTGTAACAATCCAAATGATCCCACTACATCAGGACCCTTTTGACGTTGCACAAAAGCCATTACTTTACGTTCAGCTAGCACTAAAAATGCTACTCCTAGTAGAAGTGGTAGAATTATTCCAAGTATTTTATCTGGAACTACTATGTAAATTTTCTATTTTCTATTCACTTATGATCTGTCCTAGTCGACCCGATCATGATATTTCACTCAGGATCTGGCTTGGTCGATCCAATCATGATATTGAAGGATGAGACCTTTCTCGAAAAAGAAAGGAGATTTTATTTCTTCTTCCAAGCCCTTCTTAGAAGATGCAGTCAGTAAGCTCTCACTTATCTTCTTCATTTACGAAAATAGATAGATAAGAAAAGATGTCAGCATCTCTTTTCTCGCGGAAAACTCACTTAATGGGGCTATTTGAATTAGAAGACAACGAAAAAAGTGAAAGAAGGAGGTCTATTTCGTTGATCGATGTCAATGGACCAAGAAATCGGTCCTTTGCTGAAAGCTCATAGGGTAAGAAAAATGGAAAGGTAGGTTTTGTCAGTGATTAAATGGGAAGGTCAGCTGGAGTGAAAACCAATCAAACTCAGAAAGATAGGTAGATCGAGCGCGCTGAGGGAAATTCGAGATATCCGGAGACATGGCCACTACTGGCCTACGGTCCTGGCAGATTACATAGCACATGCTAAGAGCTGTGATGCCTGCTAGAGGTATGCAGGAATCCAGCACAAGTCGGATTCCGAGTTATACACGATTATAAAGCCTTGGCCATTTCGAGGGTGGGCCATGGATATCATTGGAAAGATGTATCCCAGATCTTAAAGAGGTCATACTTTTATCCTAGTATAGTAGCTACGGCCCAACCTTCTCCACCTTATGCACTGGGTAGAAGCCGAGCCTCCCCAGAATGTGACTTCTACGGAGGTAATAAGGGTCTGGTATATATTACTGCTATTCGTCCGCTTATGCAGTTCATGTAGTGATTTAATTTGTGTCTGCTTCTACCAGTCCCCGTCGCGGCGTTAGGAGACATTCATTGGGTAATTCCAAGACCACACAGGCCATAGGTAACGGCTCTTATGCCTTGCCAGCAGAAAGAAATCCAGAGACCGTCCTCCCTATCGCCCGCCCAATGCTTACTATCGAGATTGGTTCGCCGGCCTTTACTCCCATTCCAAAGTTTCCAAATTAGCTTTAGAGTTTGAGCAAGTGTAAAAAGTCTAGAGTGATCTGGTTTGCGCGGCTTTCGGGTTATGTCTACTAGAATAACAACCCGTAGTCTAGTTGAAACCCTATTTTACAAGATTACAGACTAAAAGGACTCGCTTTCTTTCTGAATCCGCTTTCTCTATTGACATATAATAGTCTCGACTTGAGCGCTTCCTCGAAATAAAACGGCGAAGGAATGCCTTCTCTCTCGTGCTATGGCTTTGCTTCCTTATACGGGGAGACGTGACTAAGCCTAAAAGGCGCTAGACAGCACTGTTGACGCCTTATTGTCTTTCCATAGGAACTCCTAAAGTATACTTATGCATTTGAGTCTGTTCATTCATGCCTATCCCCGAGAGTCACTCCTTCACTCACTTTATTTCCTTATTTCTGTGATTATGTGACACGTCTATCTTTGAAACTATTACCATTTGCTAAAAGACAAAGAGTAAATTAAAGGTAAGGTCTAACTAAACCGGCTCAGTACTATGACCCCGACTATGTTTATCTATCCCTTTCCCGACTCTGTTAAGGAGGATTGCTAACCCAACTCTTTGAATCTCTGACTAAGCCTGTTCCTCGGGTACCGCTTGCTAATCGGCTAATGGAAATGGTAGCCGTTGACTGCTTCTTTTCTTGTCTTTAACGAGTCACTCTAACTCTCTCCTATGTCTACGCTCGTTCCTGCCCTTAAAAGAAGATCTCTCTGGTTGCTTCCTTCTCCTTGCTAAACTTGAAATGATCTCTTACCACTGCCATCCCGTTCTTGAGTGAGCTGGAGCGCAGCCATCTTATCCACTGAACTAGCTAGAAGCTATTGCTTCGGGTCGAAGCACTAAAAGAAAAGGACCGGGAAAGGCGGCTACATAGGAACCACGGGACCCCTAATAGTCAAGGGAAAACGGAAGTGCGCTACTGCGCACCAGCTGAAAAAGCCCTTTCCCTTTTTAATAAAAAGAAGGTAAGCTTCATAGCTCCAATCTAGTAAAGGGGCTTTGATGAATGCCCTTTGTATAGGTTGGGTTGCTGGATACGGGATCCTCGTAGTAGGCTGGACCAACATCCAACCGAGAGAGGGCAATCTTTAGAAGCAACAGGTTGGGAAACCAAGAGAACGCTTGGCCTTTTCTTATCTTCTTCCCGCCCTAGGAGTAGGAGTAGCACAAAAAGAGGGATTAGTATTATGGACCATAAACCACTAACACCTTCCTCGTTGGGGCTCCGTGCACTGGGAAAAGGCTCTAGCGACGGGAAACCGACCACTAGTTACAAAGCTCCAATAAGGTATCGAGAGGGCTATCACAGTCAGGTGTGAAGTAATTAGCCCTATTTGTAAAGTAGCTTTATTCCTATTTAGGGAGTGAAGGCTAAAATTGGCTTTATGAACCGTTCCGTTCGCCACGCACCAGCCCCATTCACTTGCTTATCGTAGAGGCTGTAAGTACACAGTGCCCTACAACTATGAATAGTATAGTGGGGTTGAAAGACAAGAGTGTCCGCTCCTTCTTTCTCACGTAGGCTACTTTTTCCGGAACGCAGTCTGAGATAACCGTAAACCGTGTATATATCTAAATATATCTTCGATGCAGTCTGTCCGCTTCAACCTCTCTTTCACCTCCCAAAGAGCAAAGTTGGCTTGATGAGCGCAGATGAGGAAGCGGGAGCAAGAAAACCAAGAATATCTTTCTTGTCCTTCTACTTAAAGGGCAAAGAGAAGCGCTTTTGCTACTAAGAAAGCGAACGGTCAGCGCGAAGGTTCAAGACTTAGCCGAACATTAGCGAAGCTAGATTCTCATAACGAGGCGCTTCGAGTTAGCGAAGCACTGTAGTAGGGCCGAAGCCTTATTAAGAAGGGCTATAATGTTGAGCCGAGGACGCTCCGCCATATCTATAGAAGCAGTCAACTGACTTCTGAACGAATTCGCTCCTTGGTTTGGTAATGGCTTAATCTATAGATAGAAAGCCCTATGATGGGAAACTACCACGTTAGGTTTGGAGAGAGATAGGACCGGTTATATAATAGGGGGAGCAGATGCAAGCTTTTTCTTTCAATAGCTGGCCAAATGACTACAAGATCATCGGTCTACTCTACCTCAATTCACCATTTCGAACCTTATACATAAGGTTTTTCCGTATCAGCTCCTTCTACCTATACCGCAGTTGAAGCACCTAAAGGAGAATTTGGTGTCTTTCTGGTCAGTAATGGAAGCAATCGTCCCTACCGTCGTAAAATAATAGCACCTGGCTCTGCCCATTCACAAGGACTCGATTCTATGTCCAAACATCACATGCTAGCAGATGTGGTCACCATCATAGGTACTCAAGATATTGTGTCTGGAGAGGTGGATAGATAGGACTAAGGGAATAATCTTGTTTGGTTCAGTAATGGGATCAATAGATTGCCCGAACAGGACCCTAGCTTTATTGCGAGCCAAAAATATTGACAAATTTCCCTTCCATAGGGATCGTTGTGGCATGAACTCATTTCTGCCTTTCCTCACCTCCGCCCTACCTTGTAACGGAGACTAACGGGTTGAAGGCGGTGAGGCATGGTCAGAGTGTAGGTTCGAATTCTGCCACCTTTCTTGTGGATCATCCTGAAATCACAGGATGATGGGAATAACAAGACATAAATTTTGAAATGAGCACGTCAATATATGAATTGTTTCATTATTCGTTATTTCCAGGTCTTTTCGTTGCATTCACTTACAACAAGAAAGAACCACCAGTGTTTGGTGCAGCACCTGCATTTTGGTGCATTCTTCTTTCTTTCCTTGGTCTTCCGTTCCGTCATATTCCTAATAACTTATCCAATGACAACGAATTAACCGCAAATGCACCTTTCTTTTATCAAATCTCAGGGATATGGTCTAATCATGAGGGTAGTATTTTATCATGGTGTCAGATCCTAAGTTTTTATGGATTCCTTCTTTGTTACCGGGGTCGACCCCAAAGCCATAATGTCTCAAAACGAGGAGGCCATAGTGAAAGTCTTTTTTATTCCTTTGTCTCAAACTTCGTGAAGAACTCCATTCTATCTCTCCCTAGTTACGAACAAAAAAATGGGGCTACGAACCAATTGTACACTCCCTTCGTTCTACGAACCCTTGTTGATTCTGAACTTTGTTCGCGAAGGCGCCGGACTTTTGACGGGCCAGCCCTTTTTTATGCGTTGTTTTCCCAAAGAAGCATTGCTCCTCTGGGTGCTAGGCGCTTCCGTGGTTCGCGAGAAGGAAAAAGGACTCATCCTTTGTTGCATCTGGCACGAGATGATAAAGAGAGAGCTTCGTATATCTATGAACAGCAGATTGACGGAGCTCTTGGCATTGCTTTGTTTTTCTCTCCTTTCCTATCGGCGAGTTCCGATCCTTTTGTTCGAAATTTCTTCGTTCGTACCGAACTGCTTGCAGAATCAAATCATGTTCCACAAGATCCTATATCAGCTATACATCCTCCTTGCATTTATGTCGGAGACGTCACCAGTGCTATAGGCTTTGGCTTGTGTAGATAAAAAATGATGAATGGGATTGTGGCACTCCACTCGCCGCCAATGCGGAAGGATGACGCCGAAAAGAATGGAATGCTCTTTCGCTCTGCTGCATGCGTCAGATCCCATAGAGCAAGCAAGCTCTTTACCCTAAAATTAAAACATATGGGCGCAAAAGGCTATCCTGCTCTATTGTTACGTAGAAATAGAAGCCTGCTTATGTTGCCTCGGCGGCGTTTCGCCTTCTCTTCGCTCTGGACAGGACTGCTAGTGGACACGGGGAGGGAGCAGGTGAAGCGTGTTGTTCATAATGGAAAGAAAGAGACCAGTACTTCACTTCTTTTTTGGATCGCCGACACGAACACAGTGGTCTCTGACCAGGACCAGGAACCAATTCGAATTTTGATCTTGACATGTCGGTGGTTTTTAACCGTAGGCATTTTTCCAGGAAGTTGGTGGGCTCATCATGAATTAGGTCAGGGTGGCTGGTGGTTTCGGGATCCCGTGGAAAATGCTTCTTTTATGCCTCGTATTCATTCAGTAATTCTACCCCTTCTTCATTATTGGACCTCGTTTCTGAATATTGTGACTCTTCCATGCTGTATCTCAGGAACCTCTTTAATACGGTCCAGATTGCTAGCTCCCGTTCATAATTTTGCTACAGATGATACACGAGGAATCCTTTTATGGTGGTTCTTCCTTCTAATGACAGGCATATCTATGATTATTTTCTCCCAGATGAAGAAGTAGGCATCGGTCCGTAGAACCTATAAAAAAGAGATGGTTGTGGCGCGAAGTACTCTTGTGTACCTACGTCACTCGGCTCGCGCGCAACCCTGCCCCGTTATGTTATAGAAGAATTGAGCTTCTTGCTGGGCTGGTTATTCAGAGCCAGCAATTGGCTGTTGGATTTCGTCCCGCAACTAGAATAAGATCGCTTCGGGGGTCACTGTGATGTGGCTGAATGTAGAGCAGGCCGCCCTTATAGCCTTTGATCAGTAGATTATTTAGAACTTTGGAAGATGGTCAAGGTAGCTTGTTTCCAAGCCACTGCACTAGACGCGCATGTAGTCATAGTTGTCGGCCCACAATGCCTCTGTTCTATACTAAAATACTATTTCGTATGAATGGGGAATTAAGTCGCTCTTTGATCTGCAGAATAAGGCCTACGAGCTCTCTCTTTTTATGGTAGAGATCTCTCCACACCAAGGAACCAAATCACAATGGATCGAACAACTGGAAATGATAACAGAATGCATAGGTCATTAGAAGGAGTTCAAATAAGCGTAGAAATATAGTATACCACCTTACTTCTTTCGTGTATGAGGAATAAATAAAATTGAAGAACCCGCGGATATGTGCAAAACATTCATTCTTGTTAGCCGGAAAATGGCTCGTGGTAAAGACTAGATATATTTTGACCAGACGTGCTCGAAATCTTTTTGTCGATTCGTGGGAAGTTCTCGTACCTTCACCTCCACAGTTCGGTAAAGCGGCTTCGCCTCCTCGCTTTTGTTCAATTATAAATAAATAACCACTTTAATGGAGATTTATAGCATCATTCAAGTAAATACAGATTAAGATCGTAAAAAAAAAAGCTTGTAATATAGCTACACCTAATTCCAGACCGGTTAATGCAAGAACTATAAATAAAGGACCAAGATACCATATAAAAAACAAAATATCATTCATACATAGCATAGTCCAAGCGAACCCACTTAAAATCTTTACTAAACTATGACCGGCCATCATATTAGCAAATAAACATATTCCTAAGCTTAATGCGCGAAAACAATAAGAAATTAGCTCAAGGAGTACTAAAAAAGGTGCTAACGGCAATGGGACTCCTGCGGGTAATAAGAAGCTTAAAAAATGAAGCCCATTTCTTTGAAATCCTACTATAGTAATGCCAATAAAAATGGAAAATGAGAGACCTAAAGTAATGAGAAAATGACTTGTAACTGTGAAGCTATAAGGTATCATACCCAGAAGATTACAAAATAACAAAAAAGTAAAAGTGACCAAGATGCAAGGGAAAAACTTTTGTTTAACATTTCTGGAAAGAACCCCTATTTGTTCGTTTACCAGGTTAAGCACGAAATCATAAATAAGCTCTACCAAGGATTGCCAAGCATTTGGTACTAAGTTTCTTCCTCCTTTTTTTGTAACAAAATGAATCAGAAGTAGGACCAAACTGAGAGTTAGCAGCATAAACAAAGATGAATTTGTGAATGAGAAATACAAGTTTCCTATCTTCATAGGAATCAATGGGAGAATGGAAAATTGCTCAAGTGGGCTGTTGGGCGTAATCGTAAGAAACACTTTTCATTTCATCCCTGTAGTTCCGCTTCTTGCTCTAAAAATTAGGAAAGACTTGTCGGAAATCGTCAGTTGGCTTGGTCCGACCAAGAAAGGCATGGGACTCTTTGGGCATTGCTTGGGTCGAGTGAAGTAAAGACTGACTACCTATAATATAAAGATCCCTCACTGCACACTTTAGATATAATGAAAACCTTTAGTTTAGGAGTCATTCAGGCTAGATCTAAAAAAAGAACATAGGCTTCGTATGATCCCTTTCTAGTACCCTATCTTGAGCAGGAAAGTGTTCAGTAGGAAAAGACTGGAAGAAATGGGATTCGAACCCATGCATGATGCAATCTTCTTGTATGTCGATTTAGCAAACCAATGCCTTAAGCCCTTGTGCTATCCCCCCATGATCAAATCAGGTAGCCCTTTGGGTAACCAACCCATTTCGCTCTATCATTTCTTCTTTCTTTCCTAGCCTACTCAAAAACTATTTAGGAAGGGCTACCGTTATATACGCAATTAATAAAGGATGCCGAATCATCCACCGAATCCTATGTTTCATCCTAGTTTATTTGATGTGTATACCTGTTATTCAGTTGGCCTCATGTATATCTAGGCCAATGTGTCTTACTGGGATTAGTATGTGCTTAGTTTCGGTTAATCCTTAGGCTCTTTTTGATTACGTAGAAACTTGGATTATTTTTAGCCTTTGTAATCGTAATCTAATTTCAATAATTTTTTCCATAGGTTAGTTTCTTTATTTTAGAGCTCGGGGAGTGTCTTGAGTTCTTTTTTTGGGTTCCTGGGGTGGGGTATGCCCCTTCATTTATGTTCACTCCGGGGGTTCTCCTCCATCGGTCAATGTATTCTTACTTACCGAAAAGAAAGACTAGTTAGGTACCGTAAGTAGAGCATATTCCAACACTTCGGATAACCACTTGACATTGGCACCTTGGCCAGGTAGATCCGTTCCACTCTCCGGACCTCACCTCTGCTTTTTTGGAGTACGGGATGACTCGGATGGGCAGATAAAATAGAACCTGTCAGTTACGCCTTTAGGGGCCGCCACGTATAACTTTAGTTTATGTTGTAGCATCGGTTATTGCTCTGGTTACGAATGACCCAATCTATCTATGGCAACCACCCCTACTTTTAGTAGATGGAGATGCGCACCTAGGAAAGAGCGGAATAGACCTACGTGTCGGCCAGTGCCGGGGCAAAGATAGGGACCATGAAAGCATGGGATTCAATCGAACCTTTTCGGACAATTCCTAACGTAGAAGAGGGATGCTAATAAGCTGACAGCTCAGGCCTGGCTTCAATAGCGAAAGAAGTTCTTTCTGATTTGAATTAAGAAAGACAATGAATTTACGATATCTTGATCCGTTAAGTTCCTTCACTTTTGAACAATAGGGACCCATTCTGTTGATTGCTTCTCTGCCCCAGCTCTAACAAACTGGTTTTTCTTTCTCACATAATTAGGGAAATCATTAGATTCTTCTTCCTTCTTTCGGTAACATATTCCGAGATAGGCTGGGAAATCCCCCTTCGATAGACAAGTGGCAACTTGACCTCTAAGTAAGGACAGGAATGCCCGTGTCCAATCAAACACCACAGTCATGAAAAGCACCTGAACCGAGACCTAAAGCTGAACCGCTGAAGGAACCTCTTTCTGTTGTTAAAGCAAGTACGCTTTTCAAGCTTTTTCCTTACTCTTACTAAAGCAGGCACACACAAAACTCTCTATTTGGCTTTTCACTGAAACCAATACGTCTAAACATAAGGTAGGTGCTTTCACGACTCACTAAACGGGGGACCAAAATCTTTGCGCAGTAGAAGCGGAGGACGAAGCGAATGTAGAGGACACAACATATCCAGGGAAGGAAGATGGACTGGACTCACTTTCATTCATGGCATGGGCAAAAGCAGCCCTAATGACTTTCAGTGAAGATATGCTTATACAGCGAAGTCAGTCACAAAGTCTATGTTCGTATGCTTTCACTCTAAGCCGACCATCCAAAAAGGATGTGCACAATTGATCATTGACCGCAGTCTTCTCTTTCCTCTCCCAATGTGGGGAACTTTTTTCGGTTTTTTTTCTCTTCAGCACAACACTCAATGGTGATGCATGGCGTCATTACTGAATCCTTTCATTGACCTTTCTTTTCTATAACGAAAAGAGCCCTCCTCTCGGTGATGTGGGTGAGAAACCCAAATCAGAAAAGCTCATCAAGCCAATGGCTCAACGGTTCTCACCACCCTCCTCTGGCGCAAACACCGTTTGCTACGCTGCGCTCATCACGAGAAGCCGGGGAACTCTCTTGGGTGGACTTCAAGCGTGATGATAGTCAGTCTGAAGTTTTCTACTATGCCATCTTTATTAGTTCAAAGACCGGGCTTGGGGGTTGGTCTCAGTGGTCAATGAAAATGTACTAGTGTGCTGTCTTAACATGCAAAAATTTTATTAGAATGGTAACTTTACCAGCGGTAGGAGTGTGAAAAGACGGTGCATGAGCGAAGTAGGATCCTCTTTTTTTGTATCCCATCGACGATATTCTTTGGTTTTGGTACATAACAATTTTCATAAGCAAAGTCGAATATTTGTTACAAATCTAGATCCTGCACTCTCATCTCTAGTCTCTAGCTATCATCTTAGTATATTAGTCAGGCTATATCTTGTACTTTCTTGGGCCTAACTAAGAAAAGAGAACAAGAAAAGCAAAAGCAAATACGACTTTCAGCCAGGCTGCTTCATTCAAGTCTAGGACTTAGGCAAGACTTATAAATCGAGCAGTTATAAAGCAGTTTAATCGCATTTATCGTCTCTCACTTAGCTCTGATCTAGTGTCGTCGCTCACAGTCCAAGAAGAGTAGTCCTTTCATTGGCTAGCGGGAATACGCTTAATGGGATAGACCGATCATCGCTTTCTTCCTCTACTAGTTCTGGAATCAAGCCAACAAAGAAGTAGACTCCTTCCTTTTTCAGTGGCTAGCATCATAGGGATATTCGACGTTTAATGAGATAGTCAAGTTCTAGACTAAAGCTAGCAAAAAACAAGACTGAGGTCGATAGGGCATTACTACTAATTGCTAAGGTGCTTTAGTAAGTATTTTCCACGCTCCTCTCCAGTCTCTTTCTAGCGTTTGTGATTTCATATACTATTCCCGTATGCCATATCTCTTATTCAATCTTGCTATACATCCAAGCTCGATAGTTGGAAGTAGAACTGAGACTGGATGTGACTGAAGGAAAAGAGATATAGGTGTGATAGGAGGGCACAGTTAAACAGGTAAGCGAAGGCTCTCTTTCTCTCGCTCTGTGGTCTTGTGTGAACTCCTTTCCACCCATTATTGATCTTCACTCTAAGTGAGCAGGTCAAAGCAGTTGAGGTGATAGCAATAGTAAGCAGGGAAGCAGAAGCAAAAGGTCTTCAAAGAACTTTTGTGTAATAAAGCTTCTTGGTCTCATTTCATTGGTCTCTAAGGCAAAGTCTCGCTTAATCGTTCATCGATCTTTTTCTGTAAGGCCTCGGGCCCCACGAATTCCGATTTCTATTTTTGTTTGTACTAAAGTGTTGGTAGCTTCTAGCCTCGAGCTGGAAAGTCTCATCGGCGGGGGTACTATAGATATATCATAACTCTCTAATTGAGACTCAATCTACATAATCAATCAATCAGTATGTGCAATATACCGGTCTTTGCGATATGCTCTTTCAAATAGATCACAGATCTTCCCGCTTAGCTGCACTGCTCTCTGAGCTCTTTTGTCCACTATCGCTTCCTCTAGTACTAGCTCTGATCTCTCTTCAGCAGTTGTAGTACGATTCTTTAATTCGTCTCCTGCCCTTTATAGTCGTAATCGCTAGAAACTCTATATCATTGGCAATTGGCATTGGCGTAATCTTTTTTCTCCTGTCGGAAGGGGGTCCTGTCAAAAGCAAGAAAAGGCATTGCAAATGGCGTGCCCTTACTCTAATTCTAAATAAAGCTCTTTTGCGCTCTTGGTCAGGCTTGTAACAAGTATCTAAAAAATCTTTTCTTTTCGGCCTATGGTTCGGTCAAAGCATTGACTTGAGTGAGTAAGGAAGTAGGACCTTTTCACCCCGGCTGTGAGTTATTATTGACCCCTCTCTGTCTCTCCCCCGCGTTGTGAATGTAGTGAGTAATTCGTTGGTGCTTGCCCTTCAGTAAGTAGTTCGGATGGTTGGATACATGCTACGCTCTGCCACGCTTGCCTGACCGCGAGAAGCCTTAGGGTAAAATAATCTTGAATAGTAATTTGAGAGCAACTTTGGAATTGAAAGAAGGGGCTAACCTGACTTTCACTTTCATAAAAAGAGAAAACTGGACTTGCACTTTAAGAAATGGAATTACGATGAGCCAGAAGTTAGAATCTCGCCTAACCACCTGTCTCCGTCTCCCGTAGTTCCCCCCAGAAACATCTGTTTGCCTACTTCTACTCTGGCCGGGGGTAACAGTGTTTTTGAGAACCAAGTGGCCCTTGAGGAAGACCTTCAGAAAACCCCTCTAACTCGAGGAAAGGAATTCAAGCCCATAAAATGAGTCAAGCCTATGATAGGTACCAATAGTCTTTATGGCGCTCTTACCCCTTATGCAAAGCACCAATGACTTCGGTCTTCTGAAAGGGGCTTAGGGCATATCATCAAAGAAAGAATCCCGAGGAAGGGGGTGAAGCTGAGGTTAGAAACGGTTTCTCCCGCTGTTGCAAGTTCTTCCGTTGTTGGTAGTTCCTCAGGTCGGGTTGTTTATTTTTCAGAGCTTTTTCAATTCTTTCAGAACCTTTCGTATGCGCCTATTGGAAGATTTGGGCTACCTCCTCTCTTTCCGATCTCATTCAGATAATAAGCCAGTCCGGTTTATTAGATAGTGAGTGGGTAAGAGAGGTGCTTGGTCTGTCTCCGAATGTGGGCCTAGAAGCATTAGCCGAGTCTCTGAATATTCCCGAGGGTTCTCAGGATAAAGACAGCCTTAAGGTGCTAACGGAGCTTCCACGGTCTCAGTCCATGAAGGTGCTTGCTTTATTGGTTGGCAGCTTTGTTATAGTTGTTATGAAGAATGAAGGAGCGACGAAGGAGCTCACTTCCACGACATGGGAAAGGATCATGGGATGAGGAAAAGAAAGAAAAGGTGCATGGTGAGGAGATATCGAGAGGTATAATAGGTGAAATGAGTTCAAAGGAATTAGTTAAGACACGCTTCTTTAGCATAGGCCACGGAGTGAAGTTGGAAGGTTCAATGAACTACGCGAAGGGGAAATCTTGGGCGCTATTGTTGTCTATATACAAGTGGCGTAGGCGAAGCTGTGGCGACTCGTGGAGTAGACAGCGAGCTCCACTTGAACAGAAAGCAGCAAGCTGCAAGCACTACTCCAAAAGCAGTGAGCTCCGCAACAAAAGCGAAGCGAGTCGTGGTAGCCTATTAAGTTTTTCAGCTGCATCGTACCGTACTATGGGAGGGGTTTGTACCTCCTTTAGATAGAGCCCCCTGCTCCTAATGTAGAGCTAGAACTACAGCTACCGTGGAATCCGCGGTCACACATAAGTATCTCGCCTTCCAAAAAAAGCGGCTGCTAATTAGCACTTATGCTAATGGGGACCATCGATCAAGAAGGACTTTGGAGACTAAAATCAAATTGATCAAAAAAGAGAAATAGGGCCAACTCTTCTAGTTGCGCCTCTAACCTTACTACGATACCGTGATAAAAGGTCGAATTCAGCAGGATTGCAAGCACAAAATGCCGATCAAATCCGTTAAAGGAAGCCTAATCAAAGCGGGCAAACAAGAAGATCTGACTGAGTTGATGATGGACCGGATCTCGAAAGGCGAGAGGCTTTCATAAAGACGTATGAGAAACGGAGGGTCGAGAGAGGCTTATTGCACGATCCACCCAACCGCTAATAAATGCTTCATAAGATAAGAGAGTGGGAGGCCGGCCCCCGCCCATCTGGAGGTGCACACCCATTTATGAACATATACAAAGGGCTAAAGAGAGAATTCCATGGAGAACTACCAAATCCAATGACTTTGATTTGTTCATACCATTCTATCATCGATCACTGCTGGGTCGGTTGGTGAGTCACCCAAAGAAAGCATCGAGAAAGGTCAAGCATATATGTTTTATGAAATGATCAGCGGTTTCATTTATGCTATGCCCTGCATCGTGTTCGTCTGTGTTTATTGAGCTTTCAGCGCCATGCGCTTTGCTTCGCTTTATAAGAGAGAGAGAGAGCCTTGTCTTGAGAGTGAAAAGAAAGGGCAAGCGATAGAAAGGATAGTCCCTCGTGCGTTCGCGAGAACTACTAGAAAATGGTGAGATCATTAGATCATTAGTGAAAGAAGGACCAACGACGATCCTATCCTAAAGGAGAAGAAGGAGTAGGAGGAGTCAGTTTTCTTTGAAGATCGCGGAATAAATCTCCCAATTATGCCATTCGGAAGAAGTCTTCTACAGAGGGAAGGCCTGTTACGAGTAAGTGGAGAGGAAAGATCTCCAGAGATTCTTATCTCATTCCATTCCAGTGGCTCAACCAGTAACCAATGGCGAAAACTAAAAAATCCATGGTTTCCCGGTAGAACCCTATTTCGCCCAAGTTGTTTCAGAACCGGAAAAAAAGAAGCGGTTTTTCGCACAGCTTGCGCATAGTGCAGGTCCCACTTGTATATCGTATTTAGCTGAAGAAGCATCGGATAGGTTGTAGTTCTTACCTTCTTGGGATTCCATGGACCAAGATCTGATTTTATTATATGGGCAATACCGATCTACTTTAGTAGATCATATGGATGTAGAAAAAGCTTCTCATTTTAATGAATTGGAAACATCTCTTTTCCATTTCTATTTACCCAGTTCATATCTTTGTTTCGTGTGTTCCCCAGAGGAATTCTATCTCTTCAATCTCGGGATATCACCTAAATAACTATAACTGCGGCCAGAGATTCAAATAGGTCGGGAAGAAAGAGTCTGAGGTTGGGTTGGACGACATACATCTTGGTTGGTCCCACCACCACTGGGGATTGGACATATATAGAATCTTTCTTCTAAAAAAGTCTTATTATATATATATATATATATATATATATATATATATATATATATATATATAATTTTATATTCTTATTTATTTAAATAGCTACAAGACCACAAAAGAGGGTGAAAAAAACCGAAAGCCCTTCTTTTAAGTTCCTCCCAGATACATGGCTTACATACCCGAATCAACATTCTTGGAAAACAATCGAATCGAGGGTCCGGAGGAGAATTGGCCATTCAATCTTGTAAACTAATCGAGACCGAAATTGGAGAAAGAGATTCGAACGGAAAGGAATAACCAATCGATGAAAGAACATGAAACCATTATGTTTCAATAGAGGTACGAGAAAGGGTTGGGGCAATGAAGTAAGTGAAGTGGTTGGATTTTGCGAGCTGTTCCCACCACTGCTGGATGTGATTCCAAGAGCTGAACGAGAATGAATACCACACAGAAAAATCAAGACCAGGCTCCCTAATGGAATGTTTAACTGATCCATTCCGGATCGATCGAATTGGTACAGAAGTTGTAACATGGGAAAACCACGGAAAACATGACTTATTTGAATAACCCGGTGACCTACCAATTGTAGAAGTAGGATTTTTGGCAAGCAATAAGCACTTAAATAATACAATTCAAGTGTACCATCTTCTTTCTCATTTCGAGGAAAAGGTGCGGAAGGAAAAGGAAACAACGAAGGGATCCGAATCGGACCTAAATGGGAATGACATGAAAAGTCTTTTTCAAAACCTAGCATTAAGGGCGTTATGACGATATATGTGAGGAATGGAGAAAAACTCGTGATGGGTGTGGAGGGGAAGCTCTGTTTATAATATAGTTCAAGAAAGAGTCATCTCATTTCCTTACTTCTTCGTTCTTTCTAATTCATTCACTTCAAGACTGGTTCTGAACGCCGCGTAACATCATCTTCAACCAACCTCCATCGTACCGGTGCGACCACTAAATAATTGCTTATACACTAAACAGCTGCTTATATACGCTTACTAAAAGACTGACTTTTATTCATATTCAATTCATTAGGCCAGCGTGAAACTAAGAAAGATAGATGTGCCTAAGGCGTAAGCAAACTGTGCACGCTAAGAGAAGAGGAGAGATGTTCGCAATGACTACCACAAGAAAGCCGCCCCGTCTCTCTAAAAGGGCCCGTCACTTCGTTCGTACCTTCTTGGCTTAGGCTTGCATGTTCACTTACTTTATGGCCTTGCCGCCTTTTTATAGTAGAAGCTAAGCGCTTGAAAAGTGCGCTAAGAAAGGTTGCTTCTGTCGGCCTTTATGTGCAACAGTCCACCAGTAGCGGAAGATAGTGTTACCGTATATACAAGAGTCTTCCATTTCTTATGGAAGCTCTTTCATACCAGTCAAGTAGTACAATAGCTGTCTCTTATCTTATAGCCCGGTGCGGCGGGTCACCTTTTTAATTCAGTAGATAGAAGAAAGTATTAGATAAGGAGTAGGTGAGTGAGTCCTCGGTGACCTGAGCGATTTCGATCACCTAGCAGGCCTTTTCTTTGGTAGGTAACATCGCCAAAGCGTATCATCAGATTTGACTACGAAGGAAGGAACTCGGTAGAAGATCGGTCTGCAAGAAAGGCCTACTTATCCACAGGTTCATTGACAAAACCGCCGTAGGAATGGAGACATTTCAATAGAGCGGAGGCGAACTGATCAACAAGAAAGAGGCCCTACTCACTACAAAGGAATACACCACAAGATCAAACTGCACTCATGCCTCTCCCGCATCAAGTTGACCGCCAGACTGGAGCTTCGTAACATGTTGACGAAGACCTCCGAACTGAGGGTTCGGTCAGTACAAGAGACTACTTTGTCTCCAAGGAAGAAGAATACCCCGCTCTCTAGCCGACTGATCCCGTTGATCAAACTGGGAGGGAACGTGTCACATTAGCGGTGAATGATCAGAGGTGTCCTCTAATCACTACAATGAGCTGGTCCCTCTTTTAGTAGACTCAGCTATGAATATTCATTAAAAAATGAATGCCTCTTTCACAGCTAACCTCATTTTCTTAATGTCGAGACTTTCTCTTTTGTCGAGCCCCGAGCTTGTGGTCCTCCTTTGAATTTGGGTTCAATTGGATGAATCTATCAAGTCAAGGTCAACGTACGTATCAGCAAGGATGGTGCATCGCCTCTTTCTCGTTCTCGCTCGGGAGCAAAAAAGAACACGCTTGCTACCTACTGTACTGGACCTTCGACCAGGCATTCTACCTTTGTCGAATCGGAACCAATACCACTGCATTGCGCTCGAATAGTTGAGTGGCCGTCGGCCCTTCCATGCACAGATATAGATTCATTCTTCGAACCTGGTCCAGCCTCACAACCCTTCGCGGGTTGGTAAGAAGTCAGTCTTGTTTGGTAAGACGAAATTTTACAAAGAAAAGAGAGTGCTCGCCCCGGCCAACAAAGACCGTAATTACATAGATAACTGCTCATCCCCTTCTCGGTCTTTAAGGCTCTAACGCGAACTGTATGGCGGCTGGAAATAAAGACGACCTCACCTTCTCGTAGATGGTGTCAGTGAGAGCCATTTTAGTACCCCCCCTGTTGACCTTTTTTTGTAGATAGAATCTTCAATGAGTGGAAACAAGCAACCTTACTAAGCTAAGAAAGGTGCTTGTTGAGTAAGGCCGACTTTCTTCGAATGCTTGAGCGCTTCTTTCTCATATCGATCATTCAATATCCTTGACTTTTCAATAAGGGGCGCGTTAGCTAGGCCGTTTTCTTGTAGGAGTGCTAGCGCGCGCCCTTACGTTTTCTTCGCTTGCTCTGCAGTACGAGCCTCATACAAAGCCGCGCCCTTTAATATGATGAAGAGGGGCCGCCCTCTTTTCTTTTCCGCACCAATCCTTATTTACTACTACATCTTTTTTGGGGTGTATAGCTTAGTTGGTAGGTCATTGGGCTTTTAACGTAATGGTCGCAGGTTCAAGTCCTGCTATACCCAAACCTAACTTGCACTATACTATGAGTAAGGATGCATAGTAGCGCAAAGAGCACTCTTTGGCCTTTAGATTAGAGGCGCTTCACCGTCTTTGATTGGATGGAAGCATCTATCTAAAGTGTGCAGTGAAGGAGAAGAGTAAATAGTAGGGGAAAGAAGAAAATGGCACATTGACATTCATCTTCCTCTCGAAGGGCTTTGAGAAGAGGGGCAACAGTGAAGATACCGAGACCGTGTCTATGGGGTCTTAGTAAGAATCTGTTGGAAGCAAATGCATGTAAGGGAGGAATGCCCGCATTAAGATTTAAAACTTGTCGTCTACTTGAAGGAAATGTTTGGAACAGGAAACTTACAATAATACAACGCCGCATTCTTCGAAGATTGAGGAACAAGACAAGATCTATTAAGAGAATGATTTATTCTCAAAAAAATCTGAATAGTTACATCCAATTACAAACTACACGAAAGTTGCCCCTTTTTCATGGAGATTTACCCATCATAGAGATGCATAGAGGAACAGAATGAACTTCATATATCCCTTTTCCACTCAATCGAGAAACAAGATCGGACGCTATTCCAGTTCGTCTCTATTTTAGTGAAACTCTTCCTCAAGCAACGCAGCCGATAAGTCATCGAAGGCTTTTTGTTAATAATGTAATAGTGAGCATTACTTCTTTTTAAGTTTCCCAAGGTGATTTCATATCTTTTAAAGAAAATGATACTCTAATCTATTCAGAAATAAGGAGATCCTTCTATATCGAAATTTCAGTTTCTAAAATCATAGGAAAATTCCTGGATAGCCCGGTAAGAAAACGGAATGGTTCCACTTACTTAAAACTAAGAGGGGATGTCGCCTACTACTGAAAGACCCGTTTTTGCAACAGTTGCGTTCTTCTATGCAAGACGAAGACATAGAAAGAACAAAGAAGTTTGGATCCGAAAAAGTATGCTTAGGCAGTTCTTTCGCTGAGCACAAGAGAATAAAGAGGCATTTTTATCATTTCAAATCGATATTCTTATCGAAGAGAAGGAACGAAAAAACCCTAAATCTTACTACTAGAAAAAGAAATCCTATAGTTTACAACTCTTCTTTCTATAGTAATTTGACCTCTTGCTCCACCCATCAGTCTTCTATGAAGAGAAAAATAAAAAGCTCTTCCCTATCTACTCATTATTCAGAGGTGAATCATAGAACACTAAAAGTTGTGCTATCTTATGGACCTAACATAGGTCACATCCCTCATGTCCGCCAAGAGCACATTCGATAGCATCCTCTTAAGGTTTAAAGATCCAAACCTTCTTCTTCTTAGCGGAAACACACGTGGCCATAACATCTAAAGATCGGCATAGTCGCTCATAGGGGCCTATCTATCCGGATAGAGGATAGTCTATATCTTGATTCACTATTTCCATTTTTCTTTTTGTTTTTCTTTTTTTTTTTCCTCTGTCTCGTACGAAGCAATGGGAGGCAAGCTATGACGGCAGGATGTGACCTTGCCTTTCGCCTAGCTACCGCCGTTCTAAGTTCTTATGACTAAACGAAGTTAAGACTAAAGTTTCGGAACTTGTTGCAACTTTTTTCAGCAAAGCTTAGTAAAAATCCCTCATTCGCCTACCTTGGATCAAGGGTAGAGATAGGAAGTAAGTCAAAGGTAGATCAACAAAAGTCTTAGTATGGGAAGAGTCAGAGCGAGGGGAGAGACTTTCTAAACGAAGGTTAGTCTAAGTAAGGAAATGGGCACTCTGCTCACATCGAAGTAACTGTTGTCTCCCTTATGGTCGATGTTCTCTCCTCCCATCCTCTCCTCTCCCTACCGGTCGTTGAATATAACTCTTCTTTGCCATTCTGGTTGGCTTAGGGCGGTCAAACTCTCCCCTCCTCTCCTTAATAGTCGAGTGATTTCTCATTCTCTCTCCCTCTTTCTATAGATAAGCGGGTTCTTCAATCATTCTAATGAAATAGGTTCGTTAAAGCCAATTGCTCAAATTCTGTTTTAGATTCCTATTCCACTCCAACCGGTGCAGAACTCTTAACCTTTCTAGGACCCTCTCTACGGCAAGGTGCTGCTCTACTCTTTCCACTTGCTCCCTCGTGTATAGCGGTTGAGTTCTTCGCCTCACGGTTTGGCTACCCATCGTCATTCCCTCTCTGTCTAAAGTGAGAGGGGTTCTCTGCGTGCAGTGTAAGATTCCCCTGGATGCGTCTCGTAGGCAGCAACATTCGTGCTTGCCTTTGCCGTGATTGTCCGTTGTTCCCTTGGTGCGCTGTCATTGACGGTGTAAATCTGTTCGTTCGAGAAAACATGTTGATCTCTTTCCATATCCTATACCCGGTTGTTGCCCAATCAAGATGTGTCCCTTCCTTTGACCCAATTTCCAATTTCTTAGTGTTGTCCCCCTTGCGTTCCCTCCCTTTGTGAAGAATTCCATTTCCCTTTTTCTCCACTCTTATTTCTTCCTTTCTTATTCTCCTGTTGGAAGTACCTAATTTGCTTTTTGAAATCTTTCCTTTCTTATAATTATAGGGTCCTTCCCCAGTATAGAAGTCTGTGCGATTTTTCCCCTTATCTTCTGGCTGACGCTCCCCTTACCAGTATCAGTGCAAGGGCAATTAGTACGGGTTGCCATAGTAGTCTGGATGGATTGGAACGAAGGGATGAAGGAGGGCCGGCCTGCCCAACAAGTAGACCGGAATAACTAGCTTCTAGTCCAACTAGCTAGTGCTCCAGCCCAAGCCTCCAAATCGAAGCTTTGGAGAGCCTTCTCCCATGCGATGAGATGAATTCTGTCTCTCCCTCAAACACCAGACCGTGGACATTTCGTCCGAATTCCTTCAATCCTACCAGCCATTCCTTTCGGGACCCCGGACAAGGAGGGAATAAAGGCAAGCTTTGAAGAGTGGATTTCATTAAAAACAAGGCCTTACCAGCTTGACCTAAGAGGGCGGGCACCTTTCCAACCCAAAAGCTTCTTGCTGAATTTCTCTGTACCTGAATTCTAAAGTTCATCTCTTCATCTTCCTAGCATACCAAAATGAACCGAAATGGAATTGGCTATTGAACAGCCAAACAAATTCCGGCTGGCCCTCGTAGTGTGGATGGAGGATGAAGGAAGAACACCTTACTTCTTTCAAAAGACGGAAACAGAGTAATTTTTTCCCACTAGCCTAACTAATGATTTTAGCTCACTTTGTTGTATTGTATAGACAAGCCTGACTTTATAGATAGGAATTAAGAAAAGAGTTCTAACTTACTTTCCTGACTATGCTTCCTGCTTTTGGACCTATTTTCTATTCTAGTGGTAAGACTGTAGTCTACTGCAATAGGAGAAAAGAAAGCAGGCCATCATGATAAGACCCTCTTTACGCTCTCTATTTCTGCTCGCTCCTGTCAATGAATGAATTTACTACTTGTGTCACTGACATTCCATTAGCATGGTGGACTATAGACCGACTTTCACGTTCACTCTATAGGAAGGGGACTTAGATTAATCGATTCAATGGGTGAACAACTTTCCTTTAAAGGTAACAAGTGATTGAAATGACAAGCTTGTAACTGATATGAAATCGAAAGACAGTAAGTTGGACGAGGAGCTCATGTACCACAGAGTGGGAAAATGCTCTCCTCTTTCAAGAGACTGTTTATGTTCTTGTTTCTTTAGTCTCTTTACCTGCGAACATGAATTCCTGAACCCAATACTAGGAAAGAGCTTCATACCTTATAGAACTGACAGATTGGCTAGCGAAGATGGCTCAGTCTCAGTAGATCCCTCACTCCTCACCGGCTTACGGAAAGAGAGCCCTAAGGGAGAGAGTTCCAGTACTTCAGGCATATCTATCAATGGGCAAAGACAGGAGAGCCTTCTATCTCTTCCAGTCTTATAAAGGAAAGAAAGCAGGATGAACAGGCTTGAGTGTCGATAGGTGACTTTAAGGTAGGCGCCTATCTCTTATTATACTATAGCAACGGGAGAAGTCGGGATTGGTGCCCGAAAATCTATAAAAAATTAGCATTTTGCTCAGATAGAACTTTTTCAATTCATGATCTGCTCTACGAAGGGAAAAGTGAAAGTCTCATTTGACAGCTATATAAGATAGACACTTTCTAATTTCCATGTCTGTCTATAAGGGAAATAGGTCAAATGTCATTTTGCAGCTATATGAGCATGAACATCTACTTTAGAATTTGAATAGTCCTCTTAGCCGGTTGATTGGCTTGAATCTCTCTTTCTTTTGAATCGTAACCTACTATTAGTGTATGCCTAAAACTAAACTAATTACTTTTCTCTAACCAACTTATGACCAAACAAAAAATGACTTAACTAATGGCCAAATTTCCCTCTCCTCATTAAAAACTACTTCTATCTAGCTCCTCTCTTCACCATCTTTTGGTCAAAAAGAGTAAGAGTATTAAATCCCAAAAGTCCTAGGAGTTAAGCATGTTGGTGATGAACTAGTTCTCGTTCACCCCGGGTGGAATGAGTCAAGCTAGTTCTGAAATCGCCAAAGCCCTCTTGATCTAATCTTTTTCTTAGCAACTGGCTTTCAGAAGTCTTGCTGCGAGGAAGATTAGAAACGCCTTACTATATTGAATTGAGAATAGTGGCATTTTTTCTGCAGATATGGAGTTTGTTGAGAGGACTTGCATCCTTCGTTCATAGTGGTCATTTATAGCTGTTTTTCCAACTGAACCTAATTTACTATTTTGCGACAAGAGGGGGCTCTTACTTCTTTCATCTCTAGGTTGAGTACTAGCAAGTCACGAAGAAGAGAAAAGCCTGGGAAGGAATCAGGTTTTCAGCATCTGTAGTGGAAGAGTGTACTGGTGGTGGTTTAGTTAGAGACAACAACGGGAAGGGGGCTCTCTCTTCTTTCGCTGATTCTCCTTTTACTAGGCTTGGATAGATGGGGGTGTCGGTGTAAAGATCGCATGGAACAGTAAATGGCAATGAAATCAAACCTCCTCCTATAGGTAAGTTCAGTTTGTAACTAAGGCTTTCTAGGCGTAGGGTTAATAGCACAATGGCGGTGCGGCTAGGCTTTGTGGGTTCGAATGCCGATTTGAGATAACCAACCAGGCAAGGGAAAGAAGGAAGTCTTCCTACGGAGGGGGAAGAAGCGGCCCAGTTTAATAGATTCAATGGTCGACTTGCTTGAATCGAAGAGGAAGAGCCCACTTTCATATTGAATTCAGGCTTTCATTAGCTCCTTTAGGATGGGATTGACGTATGGAACCACCGACAGTGAACTGTTCGTCTACCTCAGGTCTTACACTGAATGACCTCTCTCATCTAATCGATCGGTGAAGGATGTGTTTGAAGATCATCTGGTCTGGCTCGTTACCATTAGTTCCTCTCTCATTAGTCGAGCTAGTAAAACGAGATATCCTATTGAAGTGAACGTTCACAAAGATCATCTGGTCTGGCCGCAGATGTCTATTTTTCTTTAATATGGAATTCAAATCAGATCCTAGAGTTTAACTACTGGGGGAGAGTGGGTGAGCTTGCTTTCGAAAGTTTACAGTTTCCCGGCTAAAAATCACCTGCTTGTTTACAGACTGAACTGATCTATATAAAAAAGACAGAAGCGAGGAAAGGCCCCTTCGCTGCTCTCTCTGTTTTTTCCCTCGAGCGGGATTTGAACCCACGTCTGACTAACTGTTGAATTATACAAGAGGCCGCTCTACCGCTGAGCTACTGAGGTGGGGCTTAAGACGGGAAATCTAAATCGGCACACACATTTTTTCATTCATTAGCTGTAACCAGCTGAGCTACGTGGACCTCTTTCCTAAAATATGCTTTTTGCTTACGCTTCTTCGTCAAGCTTTCGAGCAGAATATCCATACCTTTCTTTTAGTAGTGAATGAGATGCTTGAGAATAACACTAAATCCAGACATTTAAGGTTTAACACAATGCCTTAAGTGTGGGAGGGCAGCCTATCCGTATCCTTTCGCATGGTCGTTCTATCACGAAGTTGGCAGCGGGAGTGGGACGAGAGCTCGGCTGCGAGTATCTCCTTTTTAGTGACCTGGGACAGGAGACAATTTTATGAGTTTGCCTTGTTGGCATGCTCAGTGGTCAGAGTGCCTTTGATTGAAATTCCATTTGCACCTGTCTCCTTCGGGGATCCGTTAAAGGGATTGGAGTGGAATTTCCATTCCACCTATCCGCACCCTATCTCGCTGAAATTTAGATATGTGAGCCTGGAAACACATTTTAAAATATGCCTGTCAGCGCAGCTCTTTTTGGAATGGTACGAGCAGACCACTTAAGCAGATACCTAGACTTCCATTTTGAACCACCAAGCAAGGTGGATGTGTAGGCGGAATATAGTATCCTTCATCGGAATCAGAACAAACTGAAGGAACGAGACAGCACCAGATCAGCTTTAAAGAGCAAGCAAGAACCACTGAAAGAGGCCGCTATAAGAGCCAACAAAGCTACTCATGCACCTGCAGAGAGCCACCTGGCGATTGAGGGGCAATCCTATGCTTCTGTTAAAAAAATTATCCTCTCATCGATGTTATAACGAACTGAACTAATAAAAGTTTCTCATTTAGAAAGAATGGCGAAAGAGGCCTCCTTGCATTGCCCAACTAGAGCGAAAAGCCTTATTGCGTTGCGGCCCTAAGTAGCTATGGGGTGTTGATGTACTTGGAACCTAGACCGGTTACCTGAGTATGGCGGTTCGGTAGCCATTCAATGATAGCATGAGATCCTCGCTTCAGTAAGTTACAAGGATGAATGCAAATAGCAAGGCGTTGTGATGTGTGAAGTGAGACTGGCTGCCCTAAGTTAAGTGCTGCCTTATTAATATTAGTTATTGATCTTGCTCGGTAGGAGTGCTTTCCCCCTTCTGTGCAGCCTGATTCTCTCTCTGGAAATGAGGGTGCCCTCGATTGACATTTATCATCGAATAAGGAATCCTTCCATGGATGAGAAGGTTGAGTTACAGTACACACTCCATTGGATTTCGCAAGGAAGCATCTCGAATGTTCCGCAATCTATGGTTGATGCCTCACTCGAACTCTATCCCATACCCTAATGTTGAAGCTACTCTGCCTCTCGAAACCCAAAAAGAAAGTCGGGCGCTTGGGAAGCTATGCAAAACCTGTAAAAAGGAATCTACTTTCCATCTTTGAGCTCAGAGGTTATGATCGTCTCCTCATTAGGCTATTTTTAAAAAAAGTATAGCTGACTCATCAGCTGAGTGGTTTGCCTCTTGTCCACCTAAGTTGTTTACTTCATTTTCCGACCTGGAAAACCAATGACTCTTCAGGTTAGGTTCTCTTTCAACATAGACATCCCGATGACCATGGATCAACTTCGTTCCACGAAACAGAAAGAAAATGAAATCTTCCTCTTAAGGCGTTCGATTCCGCGGAATGGCGACCCGTTTTGCCAGAGTATTCCGTTGTGGCTAGCATTGTTAGGAATGCTTCTGACCATCTTAGGCCATTCTTGATGATGGACCCTCCGGCAACTTTAGAAGCCTTAATTCGTAAGGGCTCTTATCTTGAACTAACGCTTTGATCTCGGCTTCTAGATCGATATCCTTTCGGATCAAGAGTACCCGCGCATCTCAAACCCACCTTTATCCCAACAACCTATGATGAACAGACAGGAACCCGATGAGGGAAGTGGGACAATGTTCAGGCCTTCGCTATCACAACAAGCAACCAATCAGTTCCAGTCCCAAGGGCGGGTAAAACGAGGCCTCGACGGATGGGAACTCCTACTCTGACTATAGTCTTGCGATCTCTAAGCGGGATTTTAAGACGTCTATCCTTTATCTTTCCCTAGCGAGTGAAGAAAGAGTGGATGTTTTGAACGAGTGTTGAGCGAGTGAAGTTCCCCATAAGCTATAAGGGTGAGCTATATGTATCAATTCCATGAGCAGCGATTGAACTGAACATAAAAAGTGCATCCAGCAGGAATCAAACCTACGAATTTGCCCGGTTGGGCACTTTAACCATTCAGCCATGGATGCAAAGAGACTCAGCGAGTGAACTAGGTTTTGGTATTCCTTCTTGAGCTTCTATTTCTTCCGTTAAAGGAGATTCGAGAAAAGATGGAATAAGAAGACGTGTTTCCAGAACGAACAAGATACGGGTTGAGAAGGGGGAGTTAGCAAAGTTAGACAAGATTGGAATGGGCATAGGAACATGTATTGATGTACCATATCGGCTAATGCTCCCAGGTTGATGCGATGTATTCCACCAGCCAAAGCAGGGACTTATAAACTAGCATCAGATTCTGGACATATTCCTGCTACTATTAGATCCTTTACTCGTAAATAAACTATGGTAGTTCCTTTAGCAACTCCCTCTGGGCCCGCAAAGATAAGAGAAGAGCAGATTCTTCCCATCTATGAATCCAAACCTCCCGAGCAGCTTGTATTAGTTGTCCTTCAAATAGTTCCTTCTCGGGCAGTAACAGCGGATTCGATAGCACATTGTTCAATTCCTCATCTACATAGGGCATTCTCGCTAACAAAGGAGAGCGCTTCTAAGACCGTTGGGAGAAACTATTTCCTTTCCTAATCTAAATAGTTTTTATAAAAAGGGTTTTTGGCCTCAATTCCGAGCTTACTCCTATCAAAAAGACTGGCATTTTACTTCTTCCTCCCTTGTTTTGATCCCTTACTACTTGATACTAGGAGAATCAAGACAAGTTGCTTGATTTCTTGGTCCGAAAATACAGGGTCTTCAAGGAAAAGGTTACGTGTTAGGGCTTTCTCATAGTCTAGGGACTGCCTTGCTTTTCATAGCCCTAGCTACGCTATCGTAACCAGTCGTTAGGCTTCCCATCAGATAGTTCAGTCTGGCGGCAGAGATAGATACTTTGGATTCGGCGAGCTACTCCGCTTTCACATTCAGATTATAGAAAGATGGTTACTACATTGATAAAGGCATAGAAGTATTCAGTTATCCTAATAGTAATAGCCCACAGAGCGGTAATTCAGTGATCCTTAACCAATTGCGATTTTGCACATCTGATCTTTCCTGGTATTCAAATGGTTTATTGGCGGGCAGAGACTACACAGGGGTAGAGGCCCATGCCAGTAGCACCAATGCTCGCCCTTGTCTTCATTCACTTTTGAGCTCATCATAGGGTAAATCTCCTTATCATTGGCAATCCCCATATAAATCGTCGGTATAAAGAGATATTTTACCAACGAACGGGCACATCATTAGAGTAGACCAAAGGAAAGAGGATTGGGATGGATTGTTTAATGCCTCGACCGGATGAGGCTATGGATTGAATAGGGTTTTTCCGTTTAGTCACTCTTAGCCGGTTCCTTAATTTTCCACCACTGAACGTGTGAATCCTCTAAGATCAAGTATCTATCTCTGGGAGGTTTACCGCATCGCCATATGGTTGGCCTAGACTGGGCTAGACTAATATTAAAGGGAATATAGCCCGTCCTCCGGAACGAAGTCTTCGCGGAAAAAAAGAAGGATAGAATCCCTTCGCGCAATGAATCGTCTCGCGCAACCAAATATCCTCCCTATAGTAGTAGGAAAATAAGACTCGTCATCTCTATGAATAAGAGTCGGAAGTATTGGCAGTCGCCACCTTGTGCCCGTTGTCTTGCAGACCCTCACGCATTCCCGCAACAAATATCGTAACCGCCGTGAACCTTTACCCTGCTCTTCTCCCTTCTTTCTATAGCATTGTTGAACCCTATGGAACCCTGGCCACTTTTTCACAGAGCAATTTCATCGGGTTAATCATTTATGCAGCTTTTTCTTCGTGGAGTCCTTCGAGCAGCCCGACGCATTGTTGAACCCCAGAGAACCCAACCCTTCTACTATGTAGCAGCAGCACAAGCGCTCCATCAAAGACGCAGTTGAATAGAAGCTGGGGCTGGAGCAGGCTCAATCTACGATTCTACTTTCCGAGAGAACAGGCGGTTAGTCACCTATATGCGTTGGAAGTCTTTGTCCGCCGAGCTTTGAAACCTGCCGTCCTTGCCTTACCGACTTAAAAAAAGATCTGCCTGCCTCAATACCTGCTGACTTACTGGCCACATTACTGAGTTCCTAGGATGGAGCGATAAAGGGGCTGCCATTAGTTAGCAGCAAGGGATTAGCTTAAAGAATTTGTTGACTTTTTTTTAGCCCAGGGCCATGTAAGCCCTTCTGTCCCACTTTGAGCCCTCTACCTATCAATCCCTGCTTCAAAATATGCTTCAGATGCCGCTTTTTTTTAATATAGAAGTAGTAGTCTTCCCGGGTCTCACTGTTCGGATAACTTTCCTTTGAATCCTACTGCATAGGCAAGATCTCACTCTTCGTGCTCGGGGCGGTTTCACGCTGTTCATTACTTCTGCGATGTTGACTATTCTTTATTTAAGGAAGTCAGAATGGCTTACTATACCTGACCAGATTATTTATTTAAGCCTTCCCTCTTTTCGTCGTCTCCACCCTAGCCGGATTCCGCCTACGCATCGGTGCCTGGGTCCATGGGCCGAAAGCCCCTTCCCACGTCTCTTTCTGTGAGCTGCAGCACTCCAACTTATGGTTCTCTAGTTGCTGCGCTTTCCGGCTTTCTCAGATCTGGCCTCACTCGACTCTGTGCCCCCAGAGGTCGTTATTTCCCCCATTGCCTGCGTTTCCTGGTTTGGTTTATCTGGACTTTAGATCATCTTGTGACCTCTACTTATGCTGCACGTAAGGCATCAATAAAGATGGTGAGGATTCTAAAACCTTAGCCATAACCCTTCCCCTATCAATCCTATTAAGATCCCTGCGTGCTGAAAGTAGGGATTTCCTTTCGGAAACCTTTACTTGTAAGCAGCGCAGGATCAGTGCGTACTCTCTAACAACTGTACTATCCCCAATGACAACAGCATATCCGAGAATAGCCTAGTTTCAATGGGTCCACGCCGATTCGGGTCGGCCCGCAATGCCGCCTACCACACAATCATATGATGTGTGAGTGAGAAGAGGCTCCAGGAAAGGTAATACCCAACAAGCATGAACTCCCCCCCCCCACCCTGAAATGAAAGGATTCAATCCAGCCGCGCCCTCGACACGGCTACCTTGTTATGACTCCACATCTGTCTGTGAATCCCAGGGCACTCACCATCCCTTTCAACCGTATAATTCCTCTACTTAGAAAAAAAAACAGATCCAAATTCCTTATAGATCGCTGGATTTTATGATATGGGATGTTTGAGAAAGGATCGCTTTGGATCTAGGCTAAGTGCATCCCCAGCATTTCTTCCTTGAGTGGAACTCCCTCTTTATAAAATATAAGTTCTCTAATTTCATAGCGATTTGCTAAAATCCGGTCTCTACTAAAACCCACTTTAAGTAGCGCTATTTCGAGCTTTTCCTCTATGAGAATCTATTTATCCAACAAATCATCATAGGCTAGGCTACCTATTTGTTCACTTTTGCCAAGGAAGTAGTGATTGAGTCGATTTGCCAGCTCTTCGTGTCGCTGTTGGTCACCCATAAGCGGCTGCTTAACCTCCAGATCCACTGGCAGAGCGCTTCGGGTTGCTAAAGGATGGTCCCGCAGGCCCTCTTGGTGGGGAACCTCTTCTGCCACGTGAGACTGGTGAGAAGGCCCGGGAAGCACCCAATGCCCGAGGGAGGCGTATGCCACCGGAGTGACGAATGCTCGGCAAGCATAGCCAATCACGAAGGCCAGATCTGTGGGGCAGCCCATTTTTAAAAACAGTACTGAAACGGCCTTCACTGCGAGGAAGCCGGCCACCCTAGAGACAAAATAAAAAAAGAATGAGTGCGCCCCCATTTGGAGGCAAAGAAGATAAAAAAATAAGAAGACTTTCTCATAATAATCTTGGCTCAACCTATACCAGAGAATCTTGGCTCAACCTACAATGCCGAGTTCTTTCTCATAATAATCTATCCGGGTCGATTCCTTCCAAGTCATCTTTGTCTTTTCTCAGGTTAATATACCTGATCTGAGCTATGCTCAACATCGTGGAGTTTTTGATCAGTCTTACAATAGGTTGTTTAGGACCATACCTGATGAAAGAAAGGAGGTCACGTGTTTAAGTCAAGCAATCGTAGAGACCGGGAAGAGTTAGCTGTGAAAATTCTACCTCTACTGGCCTCAACAAGGCAAAACCAAAAAGAGTAGTGAGGCGAGAGGAGTGAAAACCGGACTCAAGGCATAATAGATCTATTCCTGCTACCTTACAACCTCCCCCAGTCTCGCACAAAGAAAAAGAAGGAAGATAGTTTCAGCATGAAGCTTGCTTGGCTAGAAAGAGAAAGTCTTCAACCTAGCTCGACTGAAAGGAGAGGAAGCGCCTAAAAGAAAGCCTTTTTTCGAGATTTGAAACTCCTAAGAAATCTTGCCTTCCTCTGCTGCCCCGGGAGAGTGGGTTTGTATGCATGTTGGGTCTTTTCCTGGCTTTCTCACTAGGCAAATTATCAAGTCGATGCTCATATAACTACATTTTGATACTCTCACTTTTCCCTTCGATGAGCCGATCTTGAATTGCAAAAGTGATAGCTTATATAACTACATTTTGATACTTTTTTGAACACGAGAAAGAGTTAGCCCTAAATGTTCGGTCTTTCATTTCAATAAGTAGTCAGCTGCAGGCTAAGAGGCCTCGTAGTCAGAATTCACATTGATTGAAGCAGCTATTGGAGAGAAGGCATCAGTCAGACCTGCAATTACCGGGTAGTATGCAGTGGCAGTTTTCAATCATACAATGTGTACTCGTAGTCTGACTTTTAGCGGTAGTCAGCTGTCCTCGTTCTCCTCTTTGAATTGCCCTATTGAGTAAAGGTCGGGTCAGTGTTTGCAAAAATGTTGAGCTGACGGGGTCAGGTACCAGTAGTGACAATGGCAAAGGGGGAGCAGGACACTTTAAGTGCTAGAATTAGATCTAACCGTATCTGGTCTTTCGAAAGAGAGTAAGCTCTTTTGTGAGAGTTCAGAAGAAAGATTTGCTAACTGTGAAATCATCTGCCCTGCTGTAAGAAAGGTAACTGCTTTCGTAGCAGCTCAACCAGTAGCCGGTGTAAGCAATTGAATCATCACAAGAGTGAAGTTAGCTGGGCTAGGGCTGTCATCCCTCCCCTTGGATGGGCTAGCTATTGGAAAAATAAGAGCTGTGAACGTAGGAACTATTAGCAATAACCGTTGGTAGACTTCTTGTTTCCGGTGTAGATGTTACCAACTCGGTAAGGCGAAGAACAACCAAAAATTCACGATAAAATGAAAGATTTCAATTGATTAATTAAATCGGATTGATGGACAGATAATGGCATTGATGCCATAGAAGAAGCTCCTGGTGGTTCAGTCAGGTAATCAGTAACCGTTGCTAACCTTGCTCAAGTTTGGGTAATTATGAAATAATTCGCTGCTCTCGTCAACCTTGCTTAACTCTCTCCTGTTGATTATGCCTGATCTGATGGAGGAAGAACCGCGCTTAGAAATGTGAACGTAACCTTCGCTATTTCATCTCCAGCTATTGAGCAAAGTGGAAGAACTGATTGCACAATTGAAAGAATAGGCTCTGGTACTAATGACTTAACTGTTGATGGAAGGAACTTCACTCAAAGCTGGGGAAGGAAAGGAAGGTTCAATTTCGTAGATAAGAAGGGCATCATTAAGAAAGAGACGATTCGCCGAGGAACTCTAACTAGATCTAGCGAGTGTCTCCATCAGATACACTCTTCGTGGTTAAACAATAGAATTGAGAAAATATCGTTATAATGAATGAAGAGCGATGTCAATTGGTCAATTCATTTTTTTGAGAGTTTGCTGCTTCAGAGAATCGAGATTGAGTTGGTGTTAAGTAAGGTACAAGATTGAAAAGAATGTTTTTTCATTCCAAGTATAGAATCCCGTTCATTTCTTGGTTAACAACCAAGCTAGCCTCATTAAGTAAGATTGTTGGTCTTGCTAAAGAGAAGCTTAAGCTACCTAAACAAAGATAGGGGAGCGCGGCACGACTATTTTATTATTTTCGGATTCAACCGGAACAAGATTTTTTGATTCTCTACGAGCAACCAAGCCCGAGTGAGCTTTCTTGTATGCTATCCCAAGAGACTGATATGGACTTCTTGGGATCCGCAGATTCTTCATTAGATAGTCTATCAAGTACTGAGTCAGAGGCGCAAAGCGCTCCACCATTTCCGGAAATCCTTGAATGCATAAGTCATACATTAAACAAATTACTAAATGAAACCGAAAGGCAGTTACCTCCCGATTGGTCCATGGTGGACCTTGTTCAGGCTGTAAATGCGGACGATTTAAGTTTCCTAGTCAGGGATTTTTATGACTTACAATCAAATGGAACTCATAGTTGGTTATGGGAAGAGATTTACAATCTTCTCGATTTAATCAACTATGTTTTCTAATGAGGTTCCAGAGTTCTAACATTTGAATTTCTCTTACATTCTACGTTCTCGAAATGGATCCTATCAAATATTTCACATTTTCTATGATCATCTCTATTTCAGGTATTCGGGGAATCCTCCTTAATAGACGAAATATTCTTATTATGTCAATGCCAATTGAATCAATGTTATTAGCTTTGAGTTCAAACTTTTTGGTATTTTCCGTTTCTTCGGATGATATGATGGGTCAATCATTTTCTTCATTGGTTCCAATGGTGGCAGCTGCGGAATCTACTATTGGGTTAGCCATTTTCGTTATTACTTTCCGAGTCCGAGGGACTATTGTTGTAGAATATATTAATAGCATTCAAGGTTAAACATGACTCCTAGAGAGTTAGCAAAATACGTTCTCTTTTCGTTCTCTTCTTTCTTTTTTTATTTTGACTTGGTTGGCAGGGTCAAGGCCTTTCTCGCTGGGCGAGCGCATCCGATTCTAAAGTCCTTTCCTAAACCACTTCCCATTCAGTTGCTGAAAGATAGAGAGAAGGCTTTCTAAATGAGATTGAGTTCCACGAATATGCAGGCTAGAAAGATGATATTTGCTGCTATTCTATCTATTTGTGCATCAAGTTCGAAGAAGATCTCAATCTAAAATGAAGAAATGATAGTAGCTCGTTGTTTTATAGGCTTTATCCTATTCAATCAGAATAGTTTAGGTAAGACTTTCAAAGAGACTCTCGACGGGAGAATCCAGGCTATTCAGGAAGAATCACAACAATTCCTCAATCCTAACAAAGTAGTTCCTCCGGAATCCAATGAACAACAATGATTACTTAGGATCAGCTTGCGAATTTGTGGCACCGTAGTAGAATCATTACCTATGGCACACAGTGCGCCTAAGTGCAAAAAGACAGTGCACGCTTTGTTATGCCGAAACCTAAATGTTAAGTCAGCAACACTTCCAAATGCCACTTCTTCCCGTCGCATCCGTCTTCAGGACGATCTAGTCACAAGTTTTCACTTCTCAGTGAGTGAAAGATTTGTCCCCGGGTCTACATTGAAAGCTTCTATAGTAGAACTCATTCGGGAGGGCTTGGTGGTCTTAAGAATGGTTCGGGTGGGGGCTGAATAAAGAAGATGAATAGAATAGAATTCATGTTCATGCTAAGAGAAGAGAGGATCCAATACCAAGACGACTTCTTTCCCAAGAAGTGCAGCAAGTACTTTAGGAATTTGGGGATTTCATGACCCACGAGTGAGTTGCCAAGTGCCCCCTAGGAGGGCCAGTCTACCACAAGATCAAGTTGGAGCCTGGAGCCAAAGCCCCTTAACTTACTTAGAGTGGGGCTGGGTTTAGTAGATGGCCCCCCAACTAGCATCTATTAGTTAAGGGGCTTGGTTGAACTCAGGAAAGAATTGAAGGAAGTCATTTTTTCCTATTTATATTCCAGCCTCCAAGGCTCTTTTTCCCTATCTTGCTGGGGAAAAGGTTGGGGAGCCCTTGTTTTATTCCAGAAAGAGAGCCTTGGTCATTGATTATCGGGCGCTCAACAAGGTAACCTAACCATCAAGAACAAGTATCCACTTTGATTGCAGACGCATATCCTTTCCCGTTCGCGTCTTTTGTCTAAGCCGGAATCTGTGGTGAAAGATCAAAAGATTTTCAGGTATCATCCTTTCTTCACTCGCCCATTATAGACAAGACTGGGAAAGATTGGTCGTCTAAGGAAGGAATACCAACTATTGATTTTAGAGCTCCCGTCTTATTCAATTTTTTTTAGATGAATTTTACCAAGCTTTCGAAGAACAATTTATAAAAATGCCACACGCTCGTTATGATTATGAAATTAGCGTTCCTCTTGGGATTGTAAAATGGAAGGAATTTCATGTACCCAAATGGGAGGAGTTCTTGAATGGACTAGGTCTTGTTGGAGAGGTTATGTGTTTAGTCCCAGGGGGCGACCCGGTTACTTGTATTGGGGCTTTCATATCTGTGGACGATAATGGCTTTATTCAGATTATTGAAACCGGTTCTTTGGAATAGTTGTTTTTGATAAGGGCTTAGTTACATTTTTTGTTCAAATATCCATATCTTTATACCTACTTTTCGACCCAAGACCTTACCTTAATCACCGGAAAACCCTTTTTTTTATTTCAAGCTCAGTGGTAGAGCGGCGGCTGGTAACCGACTAGTCGGGCGTAGGTTCAAATCCTACTTGAAAAGCTTCCCTGGACTTTTTTGACTCTCTGCTTTTTCCAGCCGTAAGTAAACTCGTAGAATGGGATGTCATCCACTGACTCCTAATTGCGAGAAGAGAATTTCCCTCCTAAGTCATCGAAAAAGAGGAGGCCTAGCTATGATATGAAAAGGCTCCACGGATGACTGGGGCTTAGGGCAAAAGAAAAGGAAGATCGTCTTGAGTCTCTTAACTATGGTAAAATAGTTAGAATGTAAACAAAACACATGCTTCACTCTCACTTTCAGTATTTTGACAAGAGGGGATCCGCCGAGTTGATTGAGTTGTCCTCTCAAAAGAAGAGACTGGCTAGACATCTCTTTATCAAAATCTTTGGAACAAATGATTGCCCTTGAAAATGGGTGTTGTTTGTGAAAACTAAGACTAACTAAGAATGCCATTGTTGTTGATAGCAGTTTTCCCAGGTTTGGAATGAATTTTTCCTCCAAATGTGTTTGTTGTTCCTCTCCTTGCATAGAAAGAGTGGATCACCTCTCTCAAAGTGATATTCCTAGGATAATAGGGTTTCATTTCTCTCCCAGTCTCAATGTGGATTTTTTTTTATAAAGCTCCTCTCTTCACCATCTTTTGGCTTCCTGGTTTAATGGTGCCAAATCAAAATCACAGTGTGGCTTTCTTAGGATCATGCTAGTGAGTTGTGCTTGCTGGGAAAGGACATTTTTCTTTGTCGAAATTATCTCATGTCTTTAGGGGGGACAACAAAGCTGCAGATTGTTTGGCTGCTTAAGGTTATACTCATTCATAATCCATTTTATTTAATAGCTTAGGGTCTCTTCCTTTCGATTCTAAAAAGCCTGTTCATAGCCAAGGCATGTCAAAATAGGCTTTCAATTAAATGACTAGAAAACCTCTCTTGTGTGTGTACGTACCCGTCTTACCAATACTGATTAGCTTAAGACTGAAAATCTTAGTTAGATAGCATCTATTGTATTGTCTATCTTAATTCGCTTAAACCCTTACTTTCAACTCGGCCTACCGGTCAGTATATCCGAGTTCTACTTAAATAGTCTCGGTTTTCATATTCTTTATCTTTGATATGTGCGGTCCTCAATTGCCGGACGGCTGCCCTCCATCCCCTTGCTTCACGTGCGTGCCCTTCATATCATTTGTTGGCTAGCCCTTTGTATTTCATGGCATGGCTACATGTGCCCTTTGGATTTGATGGCACTTCAACCGGGGGTCTTTTTTCATCCTTCGATGCTAACTCTGAACTCATGCTTCCACCTCCAGCTTAAGCACTTCTATCGATCAATTCTGGTTCAAGATTTGAAGCTGACAATCGAACCCAACGAGTGAAGTATACGTAAGGAGTCAGAAGAAAGCAATAAAAAAAGAAATATTTCATCGCGATATCAATTCCGTCATATCTGAAAGAAATTCCAGAAATAAATAAAGAATTCTGTCACTTCAAGAAAGAAGGAAGGAATTCCATCAACAATTGCCAAATCCTAAATTCAGTCTTCACTGATAGATAGAAAGATAAATTCTGTAAAGCAAAGAAAAGAGAAGGCTTGAAATCAAATCCATCTTAATACGAAATTTTGAAATAAAAAATCTTTCCACTTCCAGCGCACCTCCTTTCCATGCTACTTCTTTCTTTTCCACTTCATGACCAGGAATTATAGGTTGGCATTTCTTTCATTCCATCAAGAAAGGCACCTCTGGACGTCTGCTTCAACTTCAAGCTGGGGGACCATGGATCAAGATTTCTGGTTCCACTTCGATTTTAAACTTCGCAGTCTGCTACTATTAGAGGGATATGGATTTCTTTCCCCCGGATATCGATTTATCGTGAGTGCTACTCTTTACATCAAAGCAATCACACCCTTAATTCACACTCATTCTACTCCACTCACACCCGAATGAAAGCTAGCTCATCTCTCAGACTGGATCCGGTCGTAGAGACTGATTGATCAGTCACCAACCTGCAAGACCAAGAATTTGAAGAAAGATCTCTTCTTAGGCTTAAAATCATTCTACCTCTCAAAGTCACCACTCCGTCCAGGTGTGGAGGTCAGAATCCCATCCTATCCACCCGGGCCGTCATCACAACCTTCTTTTGTCCGATCCTTCTCCTTTTGAATGATCGTCAAGCTTCTCTTGAGATCGAGATCAGCTTCCCAAGTCAGAACTAGAAAGAATAGTAAATAGCACTGCTGATAGACTTCATATGAGAAAATGGGATGATTCCTCAGGCAGTGTAGCTTTGTCGGGGTGCACCTTTGGTAGCAGCGGCATCTCTCTTTCTCTCTACAAATGCATCCCTTTGAGACTTCTCCCCGTAGGCAGGATCTTCCAACCTTTCATTCATTTCTTGATCCATCAACCTGGGAGCGAAGCCCTTCATCTTTCTCTTTTTTCTACTAATAACTGGGCTTCCCTTCACCACAAGATGCAAAAGATTGGAAGAATCGCTTGAGAGACCGTCCGCCCAACCTGTCAGATATTCCTGGACTCGCTTTGAACCAAAAGAGATGTTGCTTGATCCGAGTATGCTACTTGCATAGTAGATCCAGCCATATCAAAGGGTCTTTCCCACTTGATAAAAGGAGTGATTTGCGCTCGTCCGATTGAGGGCCCTTCTCGCTTAGTGGAAAAACTACTCAAATTGGCAATACGAACCTAATGGTTAGCTTTTGATGCCACCATACCATAGGGGCTCTAGCTTACGACTATCAAAAAGAAGGCGATAGGGAAAGGCACCGCTAGATCGACTTTCAAAGTCCGGCTGGATGGGAATGACTTCCGGGGAAGAAGCCACGGCTGCCATGCCAGCTCGATCTAAGGTGGGAAGGGATCGAGACCTTTCTCGCGAAGATGGTCTTCTATAGTTTAAAAATCTCGACTTTAGAACAAAACTACTTTCTTTCTTCCATGCTGCCATCGAAGGCCCGGCTTAAGACATTAACTTGGGTCTTGCAGCTGCGAATCTTCAAAGTAGGAGTTCGGGATCTTGTCATGAGCATGCTCCAAAGAAGGCCTTTTCTTTTATTTATCTACCCGTGACCGAGCGAGGATGATCTTCTTCATGATCGGCCAATTCCGAAAGCTGCAAGAAAAGGGGGCCAGAGAGAAGGTCTTTTCATCACCTCCTTTGGATCTTAATTATTCTCTTCACGATGATTGGTCGGGGCCTTCGTTCCCTCTTTTAAGTAGAGAGATGTTTCCGCAACAAAGAAGTGGAATGATCATCAGAAGGAGGTGAAGGGCTTAGCAGCGCCTAGCGGGAATAAGAAAATAAGGAAATTGGGTCGGGTTTGGTCATTCATTCTTGTTTTTTTGGGATTGAAGGATAACTTACAAGCAAGTCGTAATTGGAGCGAACGAATTACCTCCTTTGAAAAAGAATTTCTTTGGTTATGGCCGATACCTATTGTTGTCAATGAGAAGATCTAGCCAGAAAGGGAAAACAAGATCGGATAGTTGGGCAGGCGCTCCCCTTTGGGTGTGGCTGTGTATGGATAGGCTAAGGTACCTTAGTGTGCAAGGGGCTAAGTCATTCATTCAAGGACCGGAGCTTTCATCTGAATTCCCCTATGTTTGAGACCATTATTTCTTAGAGTCGTTGAAGGAAAAAAGCTGGATAGAGAGGCCGGGTAAATGGTCCAAGGGTCCTTGTCCAAAGGCGTCTAAGCCCTTTCCAGCAACGTGGAAGAGGAGAGCTTGCTCAAGGAATTCAAATGGGAGACTCTCGTTCGGATGACTGTCGGTATGATGATGTGCTTGATGCTAAAGCTGCCTATTCTCGCTGAGACTCTTGTCGAATCCAATCTTCTTTCTGGAGCACCTATATGAAAGGGAAATTCGGATGAGTAAAAAGGGGCCTTCCTAGTCCTTGAAGTTGTTAGAGTTCGGACTTATCGACTTGTGTAGTAATAGAAGCGATCTTCTTTACAGGCGCCTACCACCCCTAATTGATTAAAGAGAAGGGAGCCGCCCTAGTAGCATGAGACGACAGCCTTGCATAGGATTAGTTCTGACTCCAAGAATAGAATCTTATCCCTGCCGACTAAGCCCGGACTCTTTTGCATCGTGCTAATTCAGTGACAGCCGTTGGTGAAACACCTGCATGGAGCCAAGCCCTTCTCACCTACATGCTTTGGGGAGAGTTTGATCTGGACAAAACTAGTGGGTGTCGCCTCCTCGAAGCAGCTCCCTCTCGCCCCGATTGATGAAAAAGAAATAGAATTGGAAAAGTCCAAAGAAGACTTTGACCCCGTAAGCTATACTGGGAATCTCGTACGAAACTGAGAATGTGATGATGACAGCACATCGAAAGAAAGTGGCTCGTGGCTTTCATATCTTGGTAAGTAAGAGATCGATCCCGTAGTTCAATCCTGGGAAGGGTCAAAAAGTGTATCCACCCGGTCCTGGGAAGGTGTGTTCAATCCTCTCACGTTCTTGGTTAAGTAATGGCTCTAGCTTCATTCTCGCTTTGGGATCATCTCACCTTCGTGGGTCTCCGCTTTCCAGCTGCGGAAAGCTTCACTCCTTTCACTGAATGAAGACCAAGGAAAGAACTTCAAATGTTGAACAATTTGGAAAGAACTTCAAATGTTGAAACATTTAGCTATGGATGCTTAGCGGGGGTTGAGAGATCCCTTGTCGCCGACAAAGAAAAGAACGTAGAACCAATGGGCCCTTAGTCCGCCCCTTATGTAGTACATAGAGGCGTCGCGAAGGAGTGAATAATGCCCTTTTCCTCGTGGAAGTACTGGACGACCAAATACAAGCACTGACTTCAAAAAAGAGATAGCCTGCCTCTCTCTCCTTTCTTGCAGCTTACGAACCCCCCGAAAACAAGATTGACGCAGAATGGTAGCGAACTCTTTTTGCTCAATAGCTAAATAAAGAGAAAGCAAACCACCCGAAGAGGAATGAAAGCTTCAAATCGAGTTCTCTCTAGTAAAGAAGTGGATTTCCTGAAATGAAAATAAGGAAAGGCAAGAAAAAAGTACAGAGGTCTTGCGAGGCGGTCGTTGGGATCGAATCTTCCTGGCAGCGGGCGAGAAGACCTCAGTTGGAGACGGGGCAGCTTTCTCTATTTCACGAAGATGTCATTTTCAAGATAGGATTTTTGGTTGTAAATCAATGTGAGTAGCCATACTTTCCCCACTTTCAGCTATCCTTTTTCTGCCTTCCACTTTCGAGAGCTAGACTAGACTTCCTTATCTGGCTTCCAGTCTACTAAGGACAGCTGGCTCAGACACTGGCTTTGAGTTCGGACTTCCTTCTTTCTATGACCTAATCAGGAGCTGCATGATCCGATGAGCTATCAGCTGAGAGACTGGCTTCTCGGTTGTTAGTAACGACTCAAACAGAGCTGCTTACCTTGCTATGGTGAGTTATAGAATCAATTGAGCGATGCTACCTACTCTGCTGATCTAGTTAGAGGACTTCTTTCAAGAAGGGATTGAATCCAATGAATTGTGTTTCCATTAGAATGGTGAAAATGCTAATGCTTAGATTGGTTAAAGGAGCTTCTTTGAAAAGAATCAATCAATCAAGCTTGGACCCGTGCTATTTAGGGGCCTCCAAGAACCTGTCCAGACTATCATCTTACTCCCCGAAGATGATTGCTTCTTTTACTATTGCTTCTTAGTTCGTATTGCTACAACACATGAGGCCATTTCATTTATTCATAAACTTGTATGTAGTCAATGAACGACACCGCTCGATTCTACTGCCTAAGATGTCCCTCCCGGTACCTGCTTGAGTTAGCGTAAGCGGCTCGTAAGACCAAGGAGTTAGCCACCTTCCGGGTGAGAGGAAAACTAGATCCAGAAAGGGATAGAGGTCTGAAATAGTGAACTGGGTGGGAACACAATCGATGTGTCACAAGAAGGCAGTGATGAAGTTGGTGATTGTCGCCTATTAGTATTAGAGATGAAGATAGAGGAATGCAAACTAGATAACTCCTCTACCAGCGGAAAGAGAGAGAGCAATTACATGACAAGGGGGAGAAGTGAAGCAGCTTTCTTAGACGGAGAAGGTTCTTAGTCTAATCGCAAACTGAACCCGTCTGTAACCACAATGACTATATGCTTAACACACCTTCTGATCGATCTTAGCTAATTGACCTTTTTTTGAATGGGAATTCATCAAGCGGGGTGGAGGAATGGTCAACTCATCAGGTTCATGATCTGAAGACTACATGTTCCAATCATGTCCCCGCCTAATCACTTGAGATCTTTTTTTGGGTGGTCAAAGTTGTGTTGCCAACTAGCGAATGTTCGGATGGTGAACAGTTCAGTATCAAGTCTGTAACGAAGCTAGTACGGTTCAATGGTTTTAGAATAATAGTGAACCGGGTAACTGGATCGCCCCGGCGGGGTTGCTCTGACTCAGACGGCCCTGAGAAGCGCAGCACTCCGGTAACGGATCCTTTTGCAGGTGAAGGGGCAGAGCATTCCCCGGTCTCTCTTGGGAATAGTTTACCTTTCTAATGTTCTGCCTTGATGAGTGGGAGAGATAGCCGAATTAGGATATCACTACTGGCACGGACTGCGCAGGAAGTTGCGATCCTAAAATGAACCTACCATTACCAAATTAGACTCATAGTTTAATTAGCGTCGGCTTATCTGTCGGTCGTGTTAGGTTTGCCGCTCAGTTGAAAACTATGAAACAAGTATGTGGTAGTTCAAAACTGGAATTGGCACAATTACGTTTATTAGAAGTGAACAATCGAGTGGTTGTACCAGCCAAAAGTCATCGATGTATCGCCGGACCGCACCCGCCGACGAATAATAGGTACCACCACTCCAAGCAGAGTTAGTGAGCCGCGTAATAGGCAACCATTCGCGCGGTTCGAGGGGCACTTGAGTCAGCCGCCGGCGCCCGACAGCGTCTAGACCCCTATCCAATTTTTGGGCCAATTCCCCCTTCGTACTACCAAAAAATAAGATT